>NW_026125371.1:0-151758 GCF_943737965.1 Phodopus roborovskii | reverse complement strand
GAGCTCAGAGAACCCCAGAGAAGAAGGGGTGAAAAGAGTCATATCCATAGGGGAAGGAGTGACAACAAGACTCTTTAAAAATTCACTGAAACTGCAAGTACAGAACCTACACAGGTCTGTACCCAGGTCCTCTCTTGTGCATATGAGCTTTCACCTTAGTATTTTTTATTAAACTCCCTGTGTGTATGAACAAGTGGCTCTCATGACTCTTGTGTCTATTCTTGGGGGTTCATTTCCTTTTGTTGAGTTGCCTTGTCTAGCTTTGATGTGATGACTTTGGTTTTATATTATTTTGTCATATTTAGTTATTATCTCCCTAGGAGCCCGCATTTCCTAATGTGATACAGAAAAAGAATGGATCTGGAGGGGAGGAGAGAGGTGGAGAAGGACTTGGGAAAAATCAAGGGAGGGGGATATCTATAAACAAGACATATTGTATGACAAAAGAATAACTGAAAAGAGGGGAATGGTGGCTATCCCATAAGTCTGTGTTTTGGAACCATTTTTTTTGGGGTGGGGTTATTCCTTTTGTGCTCAAGTCTGGAGAACCACTATGCTATGGAGAGCAAGGATGTTGTCCCTAAGAGAAGGGCTTCCACACAGGCATGAAGGAATTATAATGTAACATTTGTTTTCACTTTGGTAGAAATGAATGGGAAAAATCATTCATATTTCAATTATCTCATATGTGCACGTGAGTGTAAATGCAATAGGTTGATGTCAGGTATCTTCCTTAATTGCTCTCTATCTTTATACTTGGAGACAGAAAACTCCTCACTGGACTCTCACTGAGCTTTCACTGGTTTCTCTGTTTTGTAAGACTAGCTGGCTGTGAAGCACCAGGGATCCATTTCGCTCTGCTTCCCCAGAACTTGAATTATAGGCCCGTGCTATTGTTTGTTTTTTACACAGGTATTGGGGACCTAAAATCATGCTTGTGTGGTGAGCACTGAACTGCCTGAGTCCTTTCCCCACCCCCTTTGATTCATGTATTTAAACTCCAGGAGTTTTTCACAACAGAATGTAAGCTGCCAGAGGGCAGACCAGTGCATTGCCCATCTTTGTGTCCTTGTCCAGTACCAAGTCCGGTGCCTTGTATTTGATAGGTGAGCTGAGATCATTCACCTGCCCTTTCTAACCCATTAGTCATCCCTCTCTATTGTACTGCCTGTCTCCAAAGGCCAAACACTATATATCACACTAATGAGCTGTCACATTTTCTGGATCCCAGTTTGTATTGGAGAACAGAAGCTTCTGGAACAAAAATTAAAATAAGATAGACGAAAAATAAAGACTGAGAAGAAAAAAGAGCAAGATCAAGGTTTTCATGTCCTTGCTCTTCCATGGCAATGAGTCAACTGTGCATGGGCCACTGACCCTGGCATAACTTTCACTATTGAGTCTCTCCTGCCAAGTTCTAGAAAGAACTCCTTGCCTTTTCCCCATGTCTCGGCTATCTTTGGGTTCTTACACTATCTATCACCAGTCCCATCTCACCTTTGTAAGCTGTACAAAATTTCCAAGGAGTGTGTATATTGATTGTGCTGTATATTTTCTGTTGAGATATTGACTTACAGACTCAACTTCTCAACCATATATACCAATGAAACCAGTACTCTTCCAAAATTCTTATTTGCTTGGAAACAAATTATGCTTAAATGTCTGTCACATTCCATCTTCTGGCAAATTATTTTAAAATTAATAATCTTAAACCTGTGCTTAGGATCCTTAACAAAATAAGTCCTAAACATTTCTGAACACTTCAGAAAAAATGTTTTCATATTCACATTTTAAATCTGTGGGAGAGGGGAGGGCAGGAACTCTTCCACTTAGAGTTTATGGTGATAACTAAAACCCTTGGTTTGCAAAAATCCTAAGTCTAATGTCTATTTGTGAAGATAGACAATGGTTTAATTTATTTTTGAATACAATTTTTCAAAATTATAATGATATATATTAGAGACACTTTGAGTTATATTGTGAGCCAAATAAATTAGTTTCTGTCTTGGTGTGTGTAAATTAAACTTTGATATTTAGGAAGAGAAATGTTCCCCATGGCCATTGATGAGCCCTCACTCTGTGGTTTATAAATCAAGGGTACAATTTGAGAATAAAATACTTTTTATGAAATAGAATGTCAAGAGCTCCTTGTTAAATTCACTGCAGCAATTAAGTTCTCAGGTGAGAAAACACTCACTTGCCCAGTGGTTTATTAACTCTGCCATTCAGCCTACCATTTATAGGAGCTACTCTTCATGGGCACATTAAGATGACTTTTCCTCCCATTCTAATGACAAGTTTGAGAAGAGGGATGGCTTGTTGTCTACCTCCTTTTCAATAGCAATCGAGACTGTGTCTGCACCAGTTTGCCAGCAGAAAGAAGAGGATGGGGGGAATGACAGTCAGTCCTGGCAGGTCTGGCATGGAGGCAATGCTCCCTAGGGCCCTGTGTTTGTGGGGAGTGGCTCTCACATTCCAGGGGCATTTCCTTTTGGGGAATTTCGACTTCCACAGGTTCACATGTTTATTGCTCACATTTTGCATTAAAATGGATAATCAAGTTTTGTATTGCGACCTTGACTTTTGGAAATAGTAATAACAAGGACAGGGAGAAAAGAAAAAAGAGGAAGAAGGAGAGGGAAGAGAGAGAGAGGGAGAAGGTGAGGGAATGAGAATTTTAACTTGTTTATATCAAAATTCAGAGTCAGTGGGAGGAGAGGATGCCTTATACAAGTCATGGTATCTATATTAGACTGAACTAGCATAGTGGCTAGAAGATAGGCTCAACAGTCCTGGAACTAATTGATATCACTCAAGACAATTGACACTAACCTAGCTGCTCTGAGTAGCTCCTTCTATAAACAAAAACACTTCGTGGCTTTACTACCTTTTTTTTTTTTTTTTTTTTTTCAGATGTGAGACTCTGCTATGGTTCAGAGCAGTTGAAGGCATTAGGGAAGATGAGGATAGGGGAGGGATGTACCAAGCAGGGAATAAATTTTCCTCAGGCTTTACTGTTTTACCCACCACCAACTTTCAGTGCCCAGGAACTTTCAGATAAAGGGCATGCTCTCCATCTCAGTGTGAGTACAATCCTTTCTCTGTCTAGGCTTAATGTCAGAGGCTGATTAGCACCAGTGTCTGGGAAATCACCTGCTTGTCATGCATCCAACTTTCCCATTCATCTCTGTCTTGCATTTGGTGAGAAGAATGGTAGGAGAGGCAAGAGAACATTTCTGTGCAAGCAGCCCCAGTGGGCCAAGCTGCACCTGTAGGTCAGGAGGTAGGGAGAGTTATTGTTTTACTTTCTGCAGAAGGACCTAGAGTGGATTTGAAAGATGCTTTGAGAAGCTTGGGGAAGGTGAATTTGATTACTTTCCAGGAGACTCCCTGGAAAGCAGTGGATCCTGGGTATGTGGAATTTGGCTGCTGCTTAGCACAAAGTGAGGGAGTAGCTGGTTTGGGAGGCAGCCTGCTTGCAGAGCACAGCCAGGCATATCATCCAGCTTGACAGCTGCACTCTTGTTGGGGAGAGGGCTATCTTTTAACAGAGCAGGGCTTTAAAAATCGGCTACGTGAACTGAATGATGAGATTCTTAAGTTTTCCTGCAGTTTGGAAAGTCACCCTGGGCATGATTTTGAAGCTGTCATGCTTAAGATATTTATGCTGATCAAAGTATTTTTATTAAAAGTGAAATTTACTTAAGGGAAAATGATAGCTGGTTTGACTTTTTTATGCCAGACCTTGCTTACAGGCAACAGAACGCAATTAAAACAAATTTGGGGTCACTTTTCCTGGGTCAAGTGCCTGGATCTTCTTATATTTATTGTGTCTTTTAAAAATAAAAATTCTTATCACTCCTCCCTCTCAGCAACTGGATTCCAGGAGTTCAGCTCAGCGTTTAGTTGTGGGTGTCTGCTTCTATTTCCATCACATACTAGAGGAGGGCTCATGATGGCAGATAAGTTAGTTATCAGTCTCATTATCAGAGAAGAAAATGGGGGCAAGACCACGCTACAGAAACCCACAGAGACAGCTGACCTGAACAAGGGGGTGCTAATGAACCCTCAGACTGATAGCTGGGAAAATAAGCATTGGGTCAACTTAGATCTGGGCAGTCTAAGGGACCTCTGACAGTGGAACCAAGATGTATCCCTGGTGCAAGAAAGGACTCTGGGAGCACATTTCCCATGGAGGGATACTCCCATAGCCTAGAGGCAGGAGGGAGGGCCTAGTCCCTACTCCAAATGACCTGACAGATTTGGTTGATCCCTCCTGGAAGACATCACCCTCCCTGGTGGGAGTGGAGGGTGGAAGGGAAGGGAAGAAAGGGAGGGAGGAGGAAACTGGGATTGATATGAAAATAAGAAAAAATATTGATAAAAAAATTAAAATAAAAAAAATTCAACTATAGTTGGGTATATATTTTGTATTCAAAGTACTTTGGTGTGAAATTGTGTTGGTATAAAAGTGTGTTTACTTAGAGTCAAACTCAAGGTGGGCTATTGGATGCTTATTTGCATGTATTCCAGACTGATAAAGATGGTCCAATGACATTCAAGCATTCAAAGTTAAGGAATACTCTTTGGACCAATGAAGTAATACCTTTATTGGTGACTTGAGTAGGGATCGCCAGAACTCCTAGTGGAACAACAGCCGTGTTTTTTATCCTGTGACACTTGTGGCAAAGCACACCTGTACTCTCAATTAATAACAGCAATAATAATAAAAATTAAAGCATGAGATGCTTTTTTAGATAAAAACCTTTCTAAGATTTGTTTTTTAGAAAAAATTATTTGAAAAAGTCACAACAAATTTGGTCTGAAAGGATCAGCTTCCCCAAATTTAAAAGAGGCTGGTCAGATGTTCATAAATTTTGCTGCTTTTGTACAGCTGTGGGGTATGTGAGTGCATATATTCCTGCTAGAGGTCAATCATTTCAAACTACCTTCACTGTATTATCGGGGTTTACCACCCTGGAGTGATACATTTAGCACAAAACAATTTGACTCTCTTCTCCTGGTTTGCTGTCCCTAATCTTTGTTTCACAGAATCAAGCCAGACAATTGTTGGTATCTTTGGTGATATTAACAGCATAGGTTCACCCCAATAGCTCACTTTGATCCCCTCTTAATGAATCTCTTTGTTCTAGCTAAGATGGCCTCTTTTTTTAGCCAAGATTATGTGAGAAATAGCCTTTGTTATTTTTTGAAACTTTTCCATTCTCTATGGTTTCCAGTGAATCCATCATTGTTCAGACATTTAGCTTGCTCCTTAGAGGTATAAGCGTATTTTATTTTTTTTTCTAGCAAGACTCAATGTACTTGCCAAAATATAATAGCGTGGTTAGCTAATCATTACTGTGTGTGAAGCTATGACAAAAACCTCTTGTTAAATGAATGTTGGTTTGTTCTGCAGCAACAGCAAGTCTCAGATTCACTTTCACCCATCATTTCATGGCACTGGCTGAAGCTAAAGCTTGACTTAAACCTTTGTTAAGAGGTAAGAGAAAAACAGTTATTTAATGTCCTTCTGTATTCTATGAATACATGTTGTTTTTATTGGTTGATAAAAAAGCTAATTTGGCCAATGGACAAGCAGGATATAGCTAGGTGGGAAATCTAAACAGAGATAGAAAAAGAAAAAAAGGCAGAGTCAGAGAGAGATGCTATATAGCCACAGAAGGGGTAAGAGCAGAACATTACTAGCAAACTATAGCTACATGGTGATACACAGATTATTAAAAATGGGTTAATTTATAAGAGAGAGCTAGATAATAATAAGTTGGAGTCATTAGCTAAGAAATTATATTTAAAATTAGTCTCTGAGTGATTATTTCATAAGTGGCTATGGGGAACCACAATTAGGAGGTAAACCAGTCCAGGAGGATTAGCAGTACAAGAAAAACATTGAACTCTAAAACAGCATCATGAGGCCATTTGTCCTAGCTTGAGTGAATGTGAGGGCTAAGAAGCTTGCATTGTGTGTTCTTGTTTAGTGCCATGGCTTGTTTTAGTTCTTCCACACCCCAATCATCTGAACTCAATGTTGAACAGAGCTGGCCAAAGCCAATCTGGGTACTTACTTTGTTTTGAGAGAAATTCTCATGTATTTGGTTGGTTTTCAACTCACTATGTAGCTGAGGATGACCTTCAACTTTCCATATTCCTGTCTCCACCTCCAGAGTGCTGGGGTTACAGGGCATGCCACCACAACTAATTTATATGGTACTTGGGATTGTCCCCCAGGGACTTGCTGAATGTCTGGTAAACACTTTTCTGGAGACTTACAGCATTTTCTAAATGTCTTTCATTGTTTGAGGAACCATTTGAAGAACTGTTTTATAGTCCTTAGTCCAATATAGAAGTCAGGGTATTCTTCTAGTATTTCTTGTTGAATAAAATCATGAATTTGGGTATATATCAATAAGTTATACACACATAAGAAATTTTGATGAGAAGGAATAGGAGAAAGCTGACAGGTCATGGAGGGCTGGAATTTTAGGAGTGGTGATGGAGACATTGGGATTTGGGGAAAAACATTTGGGAAGGGTATTTCTGGTGTTTAGAGCTTGGCTTGCTGCTAAGCTTTTGTATTGTGATCAGGAACAATATGTCCTCCATTGGTTTTGTTGTGACATACAGTTTAGTGTTCTTTGTACATAGTTTTCAGCCATATTAGAGACACCAAAGTGACCCAAATTCTTTGCTATGTTTTGTTTGTGATGTTGTTTCAGCAATATAGTTAGTCCAATATACCTACTCAGGTTTTGCTTCCCAGTTATTGTAGAATTGAGCTACAGAGTGTAGGGACCGTGCAAACGTCTGTCTCTGGGCAGGAGGATGTGAAGTCCCTTGTGTATATAGCCTAGGAGCAATACATAGCTGGGTTATAGAGTAGTGCTATTCTAGTCATGTTTGGCAGCAAGTACATTTTACCTGCTGAACCATTTCATCAGCCCTCTGTCTCTGTTGCTACTCCATTTGAAGCTTACTAGATTCCAGCTTTTCTATAAGGAGAGACTCTAGATCAATTTCCATGGTGACTGCAATAGGTTATACCCCCATCAACAGTAGATAAGATTCCCCTTTTCAACACCTCCCTGCCAGCATTTGAGGTGAGACAGAATTTGTACATATTTTTAAACTGCATTTTCCTAACAGCTAACATTGAACACTTTTAAGAGTATTTACTTGTCAGTTGTATGTCTTGTTTATGGAATATTCTAGTTTTGTTCCTTGGCCCATTTTAATTGAGTTGTTGGTTTTTATTAATGTTTAGTTGTATGTGCTCACTGTATATTCTAGATGTTTATCCCTTGTCAAATTACATATTTTATCATTGAGTATGCAGGCTCTTTCTTGTGTGCTATTGCTTATGAGTGGAAGTTAGAGAACAACTTGTAGGAATTGCTTCTCTCCTTTCTCTGTGTAGGTCCCAGTGTTCAAATCCAAGGTTATCCGGCTGACAGCAGCGTATTTTTACCTACTGAGCTATTTCATCAGCTTCTTTATATTGTTACTCCATATGAAACTCTTCCAGGTACCTGCCTTTTCTAAATGGCTACCCATGGTTGCTTTTGTCATCTCTTATAAACTAGAATTTCACAATTAATGGGACCCTTATTACTTTTTATTTTATGACAACCACATTGTATGTGTTCAATCCTCTAGGTATATTTTTGTAGTTTCTTTATCCTTTTAAATGACCCAGAAATTCAATAAGAATGATGAAATAAAGAAAACAGTTTGTCTGTTGGAAACAAGTCTTCCAATGAAATTATAGCTTTAATTTTAGCCTGACCTTTCTTTTTAATTTATTTGGAATTACATATTTCAAAAGAAACTGGCGGTTTGCCGAGGGATGTTGTCCCCCCTTCCCATGGGAAATTTGAAAACCAAAGCTTGGACTGTGATAATCCAATGACAACAGGAAATGTTGCTTGTTGTTCCTCTCTATGCCCCTAAAGAGTAGGGGTTGGTCATATAGTTTTTCAGCCATTGTTATTGTCAAAGTGATTCCACGGTATTTCCATGATGTAAAAACAACCACAACAGCCATCATTTCCATGGTTTGTGGCATTGATCATTGATTTACAACTTTTCACTTGTATGCTTTTTTTTCAGCTATTCCAATTTGAAATGGCTTGTCATGTATCAAACAACCTGATTCAACCGGTAGGATATCTAATGCAGTATGAGTCAGGTAGAACTGGGTAAGGAGCTACTGTGAGGCAAGGAGACCAGGAGTTGGTGATATGAAAATGGCAACAAAGACATACTGGAAGTCAAAAGAGGCTAAATGTTTTTGCATGAGTGGGGTGACACAAATGTGACCTGATATAGTGTAGATAGACACCTGATACATTGTAAAGATGTTTGTCTTACCAAGTTCTTGGCTGCTTATATTATAGAACAAAGGCAGAAAATGAGTCTGGTGGAAGCAGATAACTGATGAATGAGTTAAATTTGAGAACACTTAATGGACTGTGTGTGGCTCTCAGGCAGGATATTTTCTGGTAAAGATAAAACTATGTTTGTCTTGTATTTGGTTGCAATACACGAGAGGACTCAGAAAATAAGGCGTCATGTGATATTTAGACTGTGGGTCACATTTTACACACCATGCATAGCATCAGATTCTTGAGGTTCTTGTAATTGCTAGTTTACCCAATTCACTCATTATTACAGGGAGCTTGTCCAGCCCATGGAGCTCAGATTTCTGCATGATAACCATATGTGGAACTATTGATTCCAGTTGGTATAAAGGGTAGACATAGGAAAGCAGTATGGGCTTCTATGAAATAAGGGTGCATATGTTTTAGGATCAATGAGTATTTCTGTGGAAACTTGAATGGCATGAGAAGAGAAATACAAACAATGGGGAAATTTAAGAACTGAGCCCTTCAGGAAGATACATAGTTTGATTGAAAGTCTGGAATGTTAGTTTGCTAAACAGTGAAGGCAAGGGGCAAAGGCCTTGTTAGGTCAGCCCTGATAAGAGTTTGAATTCGAAGAGTTATAAAGGTTTTAAGTAGGAAGGTACATTATCAGGTTCCTGTTCTTAAAGATCACCCTCATGAATGCCAAGAGTACACCATTAAAGGGTAAAAACTTTAAGATGTATTCTTGCAGTGGATCTGTAGAAAGAAAATGCTCCTGTAGACTTCAGTAGTAGAAGAAGATTTGAGAGTTTAGATGTATCCTAAACATGTGAAGTAGAATAGATACTACACTGAGATTATTTATGTAAGCCATTTAAGATTGAAGGATGGTGGATA
This sequence comes from Phodopus roborovskii, assembly GCF_943737965.1. Taxonomy (NCBI): domain Eukaryota; kingdom Metazoa; phylum Chordata; class Mammalia; order Rodentia; family Cricetidae; genus Phodopus; species Phodopus roborovskii. Next base: position 142,477 of record NW_026125371.1, on the reverse strand, counting down.
AGAAAAGAGAAAGACTATCTCTGAAATCTCTGTGTGATTCTCAGTTGGTACTCTTAACATAGGAACAGGGGACGATGCTGAAAATGATGTTGGAAAGTAGGAAAGTATGGTGGTTCATTCCAGTAACCAACTACACAGAAGGCAGAAACAGGTAGATTTCTTGAGCCCAGGATATAAAAGCTAGCTTGAGCATCTTAGAGATGTTGCTGTTAAACATGAGTTTAGTTCCATATGTATTGATTTTGAAGTATTTGTGTGGTCTATCTCAGGGAAAATGGTGTGGAAAGAATATATAATATTGTTCTTTAATTCAGAGGGAGTACTGAATTGGAACATCAGTTACTTGTGCATCATTAGAATAGGTAATGGAAGCTAGGAGAAAGAATGTGATACTATGACGAGAGGTTGTAAGTCATTCTTGGAGACTATCAATATTTAATATATTAGTGGACAAGAATGCCCTCACACACAGTACACACATAAAGAAATATATATATATATATATATATATATATATAGAGAGAGAGAGAGAGAGAGAGAGAGAAGAAGAAGAAAGAAAGAAATAAAAGAAAAATAAAGGAAAACCACAAGAATGAAGTGTCATGGATCCAGCTGTTATGGTTCCAGCTAAAGAACATTGCTAAGGAATCTGGGCTAGGACCTAACAATGGAGAAGTCTCTACTGAAATTAGGGAAAAAATGCCACCTAACATCCAGGAGGCATAAAGAAGATTGGGAGACAGTTGAAGTGGTAACAGAACATGGGGAGTACAGATGTGAATGGCTGGTTAGAATGGCTTCCCTACTGTAAGCATCTACAGCTTATTCTAGGGAGATATGCAACTGTAGGTATGACAGGCAGGAAAACAACAAAACCAATATGACATGAAACAAGATTTAGTTAGACCAGGAGGTAGATATGTGTGCTTCTAAGACGTGTCTCCTAAACTGCTCCAGAATCCATCAAGTTGGCAATAGAAATTAACCACCATAGACGTTAATGGAACTAAATTCCTGATTATACATAGAAGCACACATATCTAGATGAGGTTAGCCTCTGAGCATGTCTAAGAGAGAGTTTTTAGATTAGGTTAGCTGAGGTGGGAGACCTATTGTTGCAGGTACAATCATTCTGTGGGCTGGGTATTGGAGTGAATGTAAAGGAGCCAGAAAAATTATCAGCCCTTCACCACCTTTAAAAAAGTAGCTGATATGATCTGTTTAGGAAGAGAAGGGATTAAGTCAGTTTCCAGTCTTCCAAGAGTAGAATGAGGCTCTGAAGACTCAGGAAACCAAGGGAAGTGGTGAGACCCAAGGAGGTCACAAAATAGTCAAGACTCAGAAATCTCAGATATATATAAGATTCATGACCCCCTGTGCTCAGCTTTTATAAACAGTGACTGTTTGGTGGGGAGTGGAGACTAACTGAATGGCCTGCAAGTTGGGCAGAGGGTTCCCTAGCTCTAGGACTGATTCCTCCTCAGTGGGTTTTTTAGTGAAGCAGCTGCTTGAGTCTCCCTCGGGTCTATAAGTAGCCTACCACTCATGCTCGTGTAAGCAATCCCAATTGACTCATTGATTCACTGAGCTGAACTTGGGGGCAACTGTTTCTTCCATCTGTTATTGGCAGGCCATTTGGGATGAATAGATATTTTATTACCTCTCCCCAGAGAAATCATGCAATGAAAGTCTAAACAGCACAGGTTCAAGCCAGATGGGGTCCTAGCACTGAGAAGGTGCAGTAGACACCAGTTCTACCTCTGAACAAAAGCTCTTGTCAAAGTAAAAAAAAGTAAGTTTTCTTTAATGATGTGTCTCTGGGTACATCAGCCCACTACAGTGTAGGCCCCACACCTAGGAATTGTTGGCCAACACAAAACTAGATCAGTGGTATTTTTTTGTGAGCTTTTGGGTTCATTTTGTTTTTGGCATTATTTTTTGGTCTTATTGGTTTCTTGATTATTAAAATGTATTTTCATTTTTTTTGGAAGAGAGAAAGAACATGACATTAGATGGGTAAGGAGATGGGTGAGGTTGTGGGAGGGGAAACCTGATGAAAATATGTTTTGTGAATAAGTTTCAATTAAGAAATAAAAAATTTCCACCTCAAGGCTTTGGCGAGCAAGTATGTTGTGGTGAAAAGGGAGAGAGAGGCAGAACTAGAGATGCCACAGTTGTAAGGACCAGGTTGATGTGAGTGGCCATTGTTACCATATGAAACCAGGGTGATATACAAATCCATGCTGCTGCCAAGGTCCATGTCTGAAGCCAAGGTCTTTTGCAGCTGGGATCTGTATTGATGTTCATGGCTCATGTTATCACTGGAGGCCATGTGGAAATCTTTGTTCTGGGCTGCAGCCTGAGGCCATAGTGATTTCTAGGTCTGTTCTGCCATTCAGGACCATGTCTGAGTTCATGGTTCTATTGCAGCTATCATCTGTGTTTACATCCATGGCCTGTGTTACCATCCATGTGGATACCCATTGTCTGTGCTGCTGCCAGAAGCCAAGTTGCTGTCTGTGGTACATGCTTTTGCAGGGGCTGAGAGTGGAGCAACATTCAGATTTGAGCGGCCTGTGATGCCACCTGAGGCCATGGTGATACCTGGGCCTATGCTGCCACTGAGGGGCATGTCTGGGTCAGTGGTTTACCATAGCCAGGGAATGTGTGATACCACTGAAGGCCATATGAATCTTTGTGGCCCAGGCTGTCCCGGAGGGCCTTGTCTGTGTCAGTGATTCTACTTCAGTGAGGGCAGTGTTCATGGTCTGTGCTGTCACCAGAAAATATGTAGAAGCTCATGATCTGTTTCTGCTGACTGTTGAGAACAAGGAAGTTATATTTCCAGCCATCTTGATGGCTACAGACTCACAGTTGAGGAAGGGGATACAGAAAACTTCTATGACAACCCCCATCTCCACCCCCCCCAAGCAATAGCCTAGATAAGAAGCTATAGAAGAGAACTCTTAACTGTGCTGAGGACGCTGAAGCATAGTTCTCCACAATTGTTGGCTTCTCGCTGGGGTGCAGGAGGGGCAAAACTCAGTTCTATTTAAGGAGTAGGCTGCTGAGAGTTTGGTTATGCTCCAGTGAGTGTATAGATAACACAAATTGGACTTAATTTTGGTTGTTGTTTGATTTAATTTTAATTAATTACTTTTTTTTGGGTAGGGACCTCTCGTAAAAAGGATAGGAGGTAGAGATGGGAAGGATTGTGAAATGGGTGGGATCAGGATCCATGACATGAAATTCCCAAAAAAGCAATAGAAATATGTAAAAAGATAAAATAAAATTGTGGTGGGACAATCTTTTTGTACACTGTGAAGATATGTCTCTTTTACCTCATTTGCCTAAAGTACCTTTTGATTGGTTTAATAAAGAACCGAATGATCAATAGCTAGGCAGGAGAGGATAGGCGGGACATCCAGGGGAGAGGGAGGAACATGGAGAAAGAATCAGTAAGGTGGAGTTTCCATAGAGGGACCAGGAGGAAGTTGGATATAAACTATAGAGGAGAGGTAACAAGCTACTTGGCAGAATATAGCTTAATATAAAGAGATCAATTTAAGTTATAAGAGAGAGTTGGAATAAAGCCCAACCTAAGGCTAAGCATTCATAATTAATACAGTTCTGTGTCATTATTTGGGCACTGGTGGTCCAAAGAAAGCCCAACTACAGAAATAAATGTTTCTATAGAGTTAAAAAGGGAAGTCTAAATAGCAGATCATGGCTCATTGAGGGTGCCCCTTGGGTATACTGTCTTAGAACAGATAACAATGACAGAAGCAGATAATATTCAAAACCAGAAAAAAGAAAGTGGGCAGCAAGGCTTGCTCCTTTTTTTTTAATAATTTTGAGAAATACCAAGAAGTTATATAAAAACTGTTTGACCCCTAAGTCATGTTTAGGTTTTCAATTGGGTATACCTCTTTATAGGGTACAGTACCTCCCACAACATCCAAACTGTAGCATAGAGTAAATAATATTTTCTCTTACAACAATATAATTCAGGGAAGTTTTGTCATCTTTAGGAGAAAACAGGTTTAAGATTTATTTATTACTTTTAAAGGTGTGTGTGTGTGTGTGTGTGTGTGTGTGTGTGTGTGTGTGTGTGTGATGGGGCATGTACACATGAGTAAGGAATCCAGATGTGTGCATCAGATGCCCTAGTGCTGGAGTTACAGGCAGTAGTGAGTTGTCAGATGAGGGTCCATGTATCCAAAGCCTAGTCTGTAAGAGCAACAAGTGCTCTAACAGCTGAGCCATCTCGCAAAGCCCCAGGAAAACAAGTTCAGACATATATTTACAAGAGTCCATTGATACAATGTTTGTAGTCTTTCCCATTTCTGTTGCACACAAATTTCTAGGGAGAAAGAATCCTGATTGCTATCTTCACAGTTGTGTCTTCAGCACCTGGCCTACCATCTGGAACTGAAAGGGTTCAGTTGCCATTTGCTTAGTAAAAGAAAGCTAGCTTCTCCTGTCATGCTCTCAGTCACTGAAGAGCTCAGAAGTAATGCATTCACACCACAATATGCTAATGTCCCTCACCCTTGTGACTGTAACTCAGGCTTGACACTCTTCAACAGCCCAAACAAGAAGGGCTTGTACTGCTTAGAAAATGGCCACACACCCAGCTCAGCATGGTTTAGATTGTCCAGATGGAGTTGTGCTTTGAGAAAGCCTTGGGTAAATGGCAAGTGAGTACAGCATTGCAAAGTGGAATTGTTTACCATTGCTGGCAACCCTTCCTGTTAGCCAGCCATGAAAGAGAGGAAGGCAGTGTGAGTGGGTTCAATATATGAGCTTGCAGAGTCAGCATCAGTGCCCAGAAGAATCCGTCCCACATTGGCTTAGGCTGTCACAAGTACTCCCACTTTTCACTTACTCAGGCTTGCTTTGCTTTCTCACTACATTTATGATGTGCTTTTTGCTTCCATGTGTCCCAGAAAGAGCCGATCCCCACAACAGTTGGCTTTATTTTCAACACGTTCCATCTGAGAATCTCTTAGGACCTCACAAGCTGTAATGTTCCTTCCAAATGAGCTCTTTGTAATCACACACCACATGATGGTTTAAAATGATTATTATCGTTTCACCTTAATCTAAGAAGATTTATTGACCAACAGAAAACTGAGTCCATTCAGGGAGGCTCCTGTTAACTGCCTCTGGGCTCATCAAGGTCTGTGGCAATCTGGAGAATCAGAAATGCAAATGTTAGTCTCTGGTACTGTATATTTGAAGAAAGCTAGGAGCAGACTATCAATATTCAAGGATAAGTTTCAGTATTTTATCTTTTTGGAGTCTGATGTTGGCAGGGGGAGTGGAAAGAGTAGGTGTATGATATCTGGAGAAAGATGGGGATGTGAGGTCCAAGGTTGTAACCTTTCCCTGTCCTTTTCAGGAGGTTTGGAATGGACCAGCTTTCTAAAGGTTGTGAAACCAACTCCTATCTGGTTTTCTAAATATCCACTACATCCTACTCACCAAATTCGTTTTGTTTGGATCACTTGTGAGCAAGTGTGGACCTCTGGCTTGTTGTAGAATTAACCCCACCATCACATCACTGCTTGGTACTTCATGGTACCTTTTGATAGTATCCAACATCCTTTAAGGTGGGACAATCTGTTTTATTCTCACCATCCTGTGTTCATTCACACTGAAACCATATCTTGAGGTGGATGAGATAGCTCAGTGGATAAAGATACTTGCTATGAAGCCTGACCAACTGAGCTTGATCTGAATATGCCTAGTGGAAAGAGAACTAACCAAAGTTTTCCTCTGACACATATACACACATACATATGTCCATGCACACACAAATATAATCAAATGCTTTAAAATCACTATATTTTATAAATCACAGTGACCGCTCTCATCAGCACTGTAGAAATGTCATGTACAGTGAACAGAAGATAAAACATTATCAGTTTTTGTTGTGGGACATCATTTGTCAATGCCTATTGTAAATAAATCTTAGTTTCAATGATGCTTTTATCTTCATAGTATGTGAATGGAGACAGAATATTCCATAGATTCTCATATTCCCTCATTATGGTGGCTCCCTGTTTATTGGGCCATTTCTCTTCTCCCATTTTGTCAGAGGAGGATGTGTGGAGTTCTGGCGAGTCATAATGAGCACATGTTTCTCCAGGCCACCATGTTCTACGTATTATGATCTGTTTTCTCCCTTTATGCCTGTGCTTAGTTACCCCAGCCTCCTTGTTGCTCCTGAACATACCAGACATAACTTATCTTTAGAAACTTGACCCCATCTTTTCTGATGGGGGGAGATGTAGCCTTGATATTCTCCAGCTCTCTGCTCTGATATCACCTTTTCAGTGAGACCACCGGCTCTATCCCTTTCACTTCTCTGTGAACCTGGAGCTTGGCTGGCATCCAGCAAGTTAAAACAATCATATTTTTTCTGCCTCCCACAGTTCTAGGGGTTGGGGGCATGTGTTTGTGTCTACATTCAGCTTTCCACATGGGTGCTTGGAATTTGAAATTAGATCCTCTTGCATGTGCAGCAAATGGTCTTACTTGCTGAGGCAACTCTTCAGTCCCCCAGTAAGGATTTTTGATCAATGACCAACCTAAAACACAAGAGGAAGCCTGAAGCAGCTAATTTAATAGAGAGATTGGTTAAAAGATTGGAGGGTTGTAGGCGAGATTACACAGAGTAAAATCATAGTAGGCTGACTGAAGGAGAAAGAGAAAACCATACATCCCAAACTCCATGCTCCCCGAGATGTAGAAATGGATGCTGACAGATCTCCCTTTTATTGGGAGCTAGGTATATGGGCTGGCTTTATGTCAACATGACACAAGCTAGAGTTATTAGGAAGGAGCCTCAAGTGAGAAAATACTCCATGAGATCTGACTGTAATTAGTGACCAATGGGAGAAGGTCTAGCCCATGATGGGTGGTGCCATCCCTGGGCTGGTGGTCCTGGGTTCTCTATGAAAGCTGCTGATCAAGTCATGTGAAGTTAGCCAGTAAGAAGCTCTCCTCCAAGGTCTCTGCATGGTCTCCTGCTTCCAGGTTTCTGCCATGCTTGAGTCCCTTTCTTGAGTTCCTTTGGTGAAGAACAAAAATATGAAAGTTTAAGCTGAATAAGCCCTTTCTTCCCCATCTTGAGGTTTGGTCACAGTGTTTCATTGCAGCAAAAGAAATCCTAATTAAGATACTAGGAGAGGGACCTCTGATGTCAACAGAGGCAGAGACACATTGACATCACTACTGGAGGAGAGACTTAAGAGCCTGCTTTGGTAGCTTTAGGAACTGCAAGACTGCTGCTTCTATTTCCCTTTTGTTTAGTGCTGCCTTTCACTGATACGAAGAGGTAGTGTTTGGACCAGGCATTTGCAGGTTTTTGAATGTTCTTCAAGGGACTGAAAGAAGGCATACAGAACTTAAAGTGACAAAGAAACTTCATTTAAAACGAAAATGGCAAACTATAGAAATGATCCAACTTATATCCAGTAACTGATGGAAGCAGATGCAGTGATTCATAATTAAGCACTGGCCTGGGCTCCTGGAGTTCAGCTGAAGAGAGGAAGGAGCTGTCATATGAGCAAGGAGAGGTCAATATCGTGATGGGATTAAAAACCACACACAGAGACAGCTGACTTGAGCTAGTGGGAGCTCACATACAGCTGGGGAACCGGCAAATGTGGGCAACAGTTAATGTGGCTTGATCTGTTGGGGGAGGGGAGCTGGCAATGGGGCCAGGACTATGACAGGTACATGAACTGGCTCTATGGAGCCCATTCCCTAGGGTAGGATACCTTGCTTAAGTGGGGAGGGGCTTGGTTCTGCCTCACCTTGGCATGCCAGACTTTGTTGACTCACCGAGAGAGGCCTTACTTCCTCTGAGGATTGGATAGGGGAGTGGGGATGGGAGAGGAGGTGAGAAGGTGGGAGAAGGGGCGGGAGGGGGGGGGACTGAGGTTGGTATGTAAAATGAAAAATAAATATAACAAGGTAACAACTAATGAGAATTATTCTGTCAAGATAGACAATTGGCCCCATGAGTGATAGAATTCCAGGGCACTGGCTATTTTGGGGAGCTTCCCCTTTATGAGGTTTAAGAGAAAGGGGTTTGTTTACTAAAGTTTGTTTTGCAAGTGGTTCTGTTTTGGATTGGCAGGCATATGTTATATAAAGCTTTGCTTACTGTGCATGTCCATTCCCATGATGCATCTGATTTTAATCAAATTAATACCCAATTATGCATAGGTCTAAGATGGTACATAGGGTTGTTGTCCTAAAATCTCTCTCAGAAGACCAAGTTTGTGTTATTGTACACACACATGAACATATACTTCTATGGGTGTAGAAGGAAACTTACATCTAAAATATGCATGCCCTAGACAAATACTATGGTGTCTTGAGAGAGAGAGAGAGAGAGATCGAGAGAGAGAGAGAGAGAGAGAGAGAGAGAGAGAGAGAGAGAGATCCAAGCTTTCTAGGGATGATACTAAAAGATGCTATAGACAAGGCATGTTAAACAACAGAAGTTAGTTTTCTCTCAGCTCACGGGGCTAAAAATCTACTATAATGTCTTAGTGGACCTGGTTTCTTCTTGCAGTTCTCTCATTGGCACATAAATGGATACCCTGTCCCCATGATTACATGTGGATTATGGAAGTGTAGATATCCTGGTTCCATACTTCTTCCTCTTTATTTTTATTTATTTTATTTTGAGTGTTTGACAACTTTATTTGTGTTTGTAATATATTTTTATCAAGTCCTATTTATTTTATTTCAATTTCTCCCCTCTTTCACCCACCATGAGTTCCTCCTGCCTTCATGGGATAATTTTTTATTTTATTTTTAAAACACACTGAGTTCGCTTAGTGTTACCTGTCTGGAATGAATGGACAATCTGAGCTCTAAATAGGTCATTTATATCACACTCTTCCCTGGAAGGCTCAGGGATCACTGTAGAAGAGGTGATAGAAAGCTTATAAGAACCAGACTTGATGAATGTCTGTAGTCAAACACCACTTGACAGACATTACAGGACCTTGCCCACATGGTCACATGGTGCTATGACTGTAGGCACAAGGTCTGCACAAGATCACTTCAGTTAAAATACCAATATAGATGGGAGAGAGCTTCTAGTAGAAGAGCTGATATGGCTTCTGGGCATAGAGTCCATTTTCTTCAGGATATGACTCATACTATTTGTTACTGTAAAGACACAAAGCTTCTTAGGTTGGGATTGCATCTTCCTAATGGCCTCATTTTTTTTTTTTTTTTTTAACCTTAGTGCATCTGTATAGACCTTAATTCCAAATGTAGTCAAGTTCTGAGGTACTGGTATTTGGGACATTAGCATATTGAACAGGGAATGTTCAAAGCAGAATCATTTCCTTAGTTTTACATGCTACAGTCTAGGTTTCCTGTAACTGTGTGTGTGCATGTTTGTCTGTGGATGGATGTGTATAAAGGAGCATATGTGTACGCAGATATGCAAGCTGTGTGTGTGTGTGTGTGTGTGTGTGTGTGTGTGTGTGTGTATGTCTGTGTGTTTAGGCCAGAGGTCAGCCTCAGGTGTCCTTGCCCAGGACATATCTACCTTGCTTTAGAAACCCCTTTCTACTTTGTTTTAGAGATCTGAGGCCAGCTAGCCAATGTGTCCCATGACTTAGGGTAACTCAACCTCCTCAGCACTGAGGTTAGAGATGCATGTCACAATGCCTGGCTTCTTAGATGGGTGTTGGGATCCAAACTTAGGTCCTCATGTTTATGTAGCTAGCACTTTGTGGACTTATCCATTTCCCTAGCCCAGATTCCATTTCTGTATTGACTGAACCAGTGCTTACATATTTCAGATAGAAAGATTTTTGCTCTGGCATCTGGCAGCCTTACATGTTTTACTCTTTGCACGTCCTCCCAGATAATTGGGAAAGGATTGTTTTTCTGAACTGGAAAATATCTCTGTGGGTGTGCAGAGAAGTAGGCTGGACAGATTCTTTCAGTTATTTATTTATTTATTTTCTGAAAACATCCTGTGGTGCTGACTGGGTAGACATTAGGCCCTGACAGGAGATTACACTTTAGCTAGTACAATAGAAACATCAGCATCCCATGAGCAGAGAAAGGGGCTCTGTTTCCTGCCTCAGTCTTTATCTGAGTGATGAGTGGGGTATCACACTGATAAAACTGGTTGCATAGATCATGGGATGACATGGCATCTCTCAACTAGCAGGAATGGTCCCATGTTTATAAGTCAGTATTCCCTTCAGAGAATCCCCCTCCCTGCCCTCACACTAGATAGCTGATAGACAAGGTAGCAACTCTGAGGTGGGAAAGGTTCAGAAAGAAAACATACACTCTCTGACCTTGATGTAAATCGAATCTGTCACGGAACACACTGGTGAGGGCTCCTCTTGTCTGTTTGTGCTGTTGTTCTATGGCTAGCCCACCAGATATCTTTCCGTTCTCTCCCGAATATTGAGTGACCTTGGAAATAGCCTAATCTGTCTTGGCAGATTGAAGATAGAGAAAACAAGCAGGGCAGACAGACCTGCTGGTTCCTGCTATTGATCAGTAGCTTGAATGAAAGATCATTATGAGCTAGAGAGATGTGTCAGACACAATGTCAAGGGTTGGAAAAACTCAAAGCATATCCTGACAGCAAGAAGGGATAAAGAAAAGCACACACAACTGTACATATGAATGCACATGCTCACACACATACAACATACAACATATACACACATACACATATACATAAACATATGTATATATATATATATATAGTAACTCACACACTCACACATACTCATCATGCACACACACACACACATTCACACATACACACACACACATTCACACACACACACACACACACACACACACACACACACACAGCAACTTTTATTCCCTTGTTGGCTTGGTTTATTTCTCTGCCTAAGACATTTCTCTCCAATACAGAATTTCAGAGTCCATGACCATTTTTTATGTATGGGTGAGGCCCAAAGAGATGAAACATACCTAAGATCACTCCTTTCTGTCTTTTTTGTCTCTTACAGGGTACTGCTAGTATATTTGAAACATTCACTCAGTTAAGTCCAAGCTCTTCCTACATTTTGTAACTCTCCCTCTTAAACTCATCAGGTTCCCAGCCTAAGACTTTAACATCAAATTTGTGGCTTGATGTAGAACATGGATGCAGGAGCCTGGAACCAAGTGCAAACCTACATTGGTCTGTGCTGACTCTGGCACCCATGGATAAATGCATCTGGGAACCTTATTTTATTCCACTCAGCTTCTCTCTTCCCACTTTGAGAACATATACACTGATGATGCTTGTTCTCCTTGCTTCTGTTAGAGGAAGTGAGGTTTCGTTCAGTCCATGAAGGCAGCTGTGGACCTTAGCTCTCTTGTCCTCTGAGAGGGGGTAAGTTCTCACTCTCCTCATGTCTAGTGAAACTACAGCTGGAAATAATCACATGCTTGTCTAGTCCAGGGAGGCAGAGGCAGGTTCAGATCTGGGCATCTGTGATCAGCATAAGGAGAAAGAGTCAATCAGCTAGGGATCACCAGAAGAACAGATGCTCTGGGCATAGGGGTAGAAAAGGAAAGAAAAGAGAGCTGATACATTGGAATCTGAAGGTCGAGTTGCAGCTCAGGCCCAAAGGCAACCTTCAGATTTTTCCTCTCTTAGGAATATATCCATGTCCTCAAGGCTGTCAACTGACTGGATAAAGGCCACTTGAATTATTGAGTGTAATCTGCTTCATTAAATGTCTACTGATTTACAAATAATGCTGCTACGAACATAGTTGAACAGATAGATGTCTTTGTTGCATTGATGTGGGTCATTTAGGTCTGTGCCTAAAAGGGGGATTGCTTGGTCCTATGGTAGACTGATTCCCATTTTCCTGAGAAACCGCCATATTGATCTCCAAAATGGCTGTACACGTTTTCACTCCCACTAGCACTAGAGAAGTGTTCCCCTTTTCTCCACAGCCTCTCCAATGTAAGTTGTCATTGGTGCTTCAATTTTAGCCATTCTGGCAGGAGTAAGATGTTTTCTTAGAGTTGTTTTGATTTGCATTTCCCTGATAGCTAAGGATGTTGAATACTTTCTTAAATATTTTTCAGCCTTTTTGATTTCCTCTATTGAAATTCTCTTCAGTTCTGTACCCCATTTTTTAATAGGGTTATTTGGTGTTTTGGTGACTAGTTTCTTGAGTTCTTTGTATATTTTGGAGATCAGTCCTCTGTCAGATGTAGGGTTGTAGGGTTCCATTTACACAATGGAATACTACTCTACGGTGGGGGGGGGGGGGCAATGGAATCTTGAAATTCACAGGCAAATGGATGGAACTTGAAGAAACCATCCTGAATAGGTAACCCAGTCACAAAAAGAGGAACATGGTATGATGGTCTGTACTCACTCATATGGATTTTAGACCTAGAGCGAAGGATCACCAGCCTATAATTCATACCACCAGAGGAACTAGGATAGAAAGAAGAATCTAAGAGATTCATACAAGGTCCCTCACAGAAGGGGAAAGGAACAATATCTCCTGAGCATACTGGGGGGCAGTGAGTGGAGATGGAGCCAGGAGAAAGAAAAGGAGAGGAGAGGAAAGCACATGGAACTAGGAAGATTGAGTCAGGGAGGAATAGATGTGAGGAGAGAGAGAGAGAGAGAAAGAGAGAGAGAGAGAGAGAGAGAGAGAGAGAGAGAGAGAGAAAGTTTCCAAATAACAATTGCATACATGGCAGATATGAAGAGATTTAAGTCTGCACTGTCTTATCCAAACATAGGGAAAAGGGAAATTTTAAGCTATTGATGATAATTCTGTTAATTACACATTGCCTCTAATCATGACTTACCTCTCTTCCTCTCTTCCTCTTTCCTTCCTTTGCCCACTCCCTCCTTCTCTCCTTCTTTCCTTCTCTTCCCATTTCTCTTCACTTTTTAGTTCCTAAATATATAGCAAGTGCCTGCTATGTGCAGGGATATTTTTTAGTGTAGTGGTGAATTAACATGGACTTACAAACATGGAGATTTTGTTTTAGTAGAAGTGTGGAAAAGACAGATGATAAACACAAAGTGTCACAAATACCTAATTTAGAGTAAGTGTTATGAAAGGGATTGTGGTGTTTTGAATGAAAATGGCCCCTATAGGCCCCTAGGGAGTGGCATTTTTATGAGGTATGAACCTGTTGGAGTAGTGAGGCATTTGGAGGAAATGCATCACTGGGGGCAGGCTTAGAGGTTTCAGAAGTTCAAGCCAGGCCCATTGACTTATTTCTTCTCCTGTTGCATGCTGAGCCACATGTAGAGCTTTCAGCTACCTCTTTAGCACCATGTCTGCCTAAGTGCCTTCAAGCTTAGCCGCCATGATGACAATGAACTAAACCTCTGAAGTGAAAGCTATTCTTAAATACTTAGAGGAGTTTCTGTCATCATGGTGTGTTTTCACAGCAATACAAATCCTAACTAAGACAAGGGCACATGAGCTTCTGGGTTGCACCAAAGGGAACTTGGTCTAGTTCATCCTGTCAGCTGATGAAGCAGAAAGAATAAACAACCTTAATGTTGAGAGCAAAATTTGAATCTGTGTTTGTATAGCATTTGAACTTTTGTCCTTGTGAATGCAGGTGTGAGTGTGTGTGTGTGTGTGTGTGTGTGTGTGTGTGTGTGTGTGTGTGTGTATGTGCACCATGGTTCATGTGTGGAGGTCAGAGGACAACCTCTGATATTGGTCCTTACCTTCCTTTTTATGTAAGAGAGTATCTTTTCTGTTGTTGGGTACATCAGGCTAGATAGACCATGAGTCTCTGGGATTCTCTTTGTCTCCCTCTACATCCCATCTCCTCATAGCACTAGGATTTACAGACTCTGGTAACACAGTCTGTTGTTTATGTGACTCCAGAGGATTCAAACTCAGGCCCTTGTGCTTGTGCAGCAAGAATTTTTACCCACTGAGTACCTTGTTAAACCTGGAAATTTCCATTCTTTCTCTTCGTTTATTCGTTCCTTCCTTCTACTTTTTTTTGGGGGGAGGGAGAGGGAGAGGAGAGTATGTCATTTGTATTTTTTCTTTTGGAGAAGTACCAATTCATTGCATTTGCCTAGTTTCAAACTGGATTGACTTTTGGTGTTGAATTTGTAATGCTCCTTATGTTGTTTGGACATTAACTATTTTTTCAGTGAACAATCTGCAGCTTTTCCATGCTGTTAGCTGGATTTTCCACATGGTATTCATTGTTTGCTTTGTTCTACAGAACAGCTTTGCTCTTCTTGGTTGGTTCCCTTATTTGTCTATTTTTATGGTTTTAGGGTCTTATCACCAAATGTCAGTGCCTACATTAATGTCTTAAATATTTTTCTGTTATTTTCTTCTAGTACGATCAGAGTTCATGGTCTTTCTTCTAGTCTTCTAGTACGATCATAGTTTGATCTTTCACTTATGTGGGTTAGTTTATGTATAAGGTGAAATATGGGGTTCAAACCATAATCTATGTGTGAATAGACAGTTTTCTCAGTACTACTGGTATTGTCATCATTTGGCATACATTTTCTAGGCTTTTGTGGTTGTCAATGGGCTGTAATATATGGAGTCATTCTTGGACATACTATTCTGTTTCATTGCTCTATGTTTCTATTTTAATTCTAATACTTTCTGTCACTATGGCTTTTGTAGTACATTTTGAAATAAGGTATTTAATCCTTTCAGCATGGTTCTGTCTGCTCGGACTTAACTTGGATATTTTACTTTTTTTTTGTTATGCCTTCTGTATTTTAGATTTAAAAATTACTTGAAGAATATATTGTTTTGATGGGAATCACATTAAATCTAGAAACCATTTTGGGTAAGGTAACTATTTTAACATTTTCTTTTCAATTACTGAACATGAGAGGACTTCCACTTTATTTTTCCAGGAAATATTAGCTCAAAGGTGTTTCTTTTAATAAGGGTACAAATCTATAGTCAGACCTTGGAGGTGGAGAGGAGAGGGAAGCAGGTTTGAGAAGAAAGACATGGAGACAAATTGTCCTTCAGATTAAGAGTTGTTTTAATACTGTAGGCAATACCTAGTGGGATTCTTAAGAGAAAGCGCCCTTAGAACCATCACGCAGAGTGAGGTTCCAAGTCTTAAACGCTTCAGAGAGAGGAAAGGTCCCAAGCCACGTAGTTCATAAGAAGGCGTTTGTGGTCAGGGTGCTACTGATTCCCATGTGACACTAGAGAAAGATTGCTATGAAGTGACCCTTTGTATCTATAGGTATCCTTTTTGCTCTTTACAGCCACATCTGGGGAGAGATGGGGGAAGGGCAGTCTGCAGGGAGGGTGGCCAGAATTTTTCAGAACAGCTGTCTCTGGAATCTTTGTCACCAACACTCTTATTCTACTAGACCTTGATTATTTCCCTAGGGACCACATCTGTAAATGTAGTCACATGATAGATGTAAACCTTACTATATTATCTTTGTGGGAAGAACAAACATCATTCTATAACTGAGCACAGGGGATCATTAACATTGTAGAATAATGGAAGTTTAGTTATCTTCTTGATAAGCCACATATGTCAGGGGTCAGGGTAACCAGTCCTCCTCAGTGGACCTTGGTTGTGCAGCAAGGCACCAGGCCCCAAGGAAGGTTTGCTTGGTATTCCTGTATTTAACTTAGCCCCACAGTGTCAACCATCACTGGGCACCGCACCTTACCTCTTTCACTATACTGCCTCTGACTCTAAGAAAGATAGATTAGCACTGACACAGCATGAGTCTTTTTCCCCATCATGGGTATACACTAATGAAGTGAACAAAACTCAACATTAAGTCTGTGGCCCACTTCAGGAAGCTGGCAGATTTAGACATCAGTGAAGAGTTTATATCACCAAAGATATAATCTCAGTAATTTATTTTTTAATCTTAGTAATTTATTCGGCACCCAATGAGGGAAAGCAAAGCTGGAATCCAGTTGAATACATTAAGTCATTATGGATACTATGCAGGGAATGCTGGCAGCTTATCCCAGACCTGGAGGTTTTTGTTCTCCAGCATAACTTCAGGCACCATGCAGAATTCAAGCCAAGCAGGAAGGGGTCTACTTCCTTGGTTAGTGTTGTGTTAGTTTGATGGGAGATGTCATTCTGTATATGTTTCTTGTATTGGTTAATGAATAAAGCACTGTTGGCCAATAGGAAAGCAAGATATGTGGGACTAGGAGACAAGGAGGAGAGAAGAAGTAGTAGAGGGAGATTGAAGATGGAGGGCAGAGAGAATAGAATGCCAGCCCCTCTCTCTGGTAAGATGAGACCACATGGAAATGGGTTGATATTTAAGAAAGAGCTAGCCAACAAGTAACTAGTGACTGGACTATAGAATTATATCTAATACAATGTCTCAGTATGTTATTTGGGGCTGGTGTGGCAGAGGGACCAGACCGGCCCATGGAAAAAGAAAAAAAAAAATTGCTCTTAACATTATTTTTTTCTGGGGAGACATGAATACACATCTAATCACCACAAATGGGGCACTGAGGACAGATTGAAGTGATGGCTCTACCAAAGCCTGATTTGCTGAGCCAGCAAGTTAATTGAGCTGTCTCACAGAGCATGGGTAAATGGTTACTTAAAGGAGCATGTGGCCCACCTAACTAGCTGCATTACCACCCCCCATTCTGATTGAGGACCTCATGGAAGCTACTTCATGGAGTGTTTTTCAGTTGACCTTATACATGATATATATATATATATATATATATATATATATATATATATATATATCATCTCCCAACATCACTTGCAGCTAGGGATGGTGCAGGGAAGATTGATGGCTGAAATCTCAGGGGAGGATCCTGTGCCCTTCCCCCTCACTCCTACTAGAAAGTGTTGGTGGCTGTGTGACCATCACCATCACCTCATTAGCTCCCTGTGTTCAATTAATTGCTGTGGCTACTGGCCAAGTGATGACAACTCCAACATGGTGGTGGGATGATCATGTAGGGAAGACCATAGTAGAGCAGTGTGATGGCTGTGGTGCAGGATGGGGCCAGCTGGCTGATCAGGAACACTGGAGTCATACTCAGAAAGCTGATGGAATACTGTGTATCTCAGTTGTGTAGCCAAGACTCTGTGCCTTGGGTTGTATTTACCTGTGTCTTTGTCAATCATGTCAGTCAAACTCGCCAGCTGCTGCTAGTGCTGGGTTGAGGAACTCAGCCAACATCAGGTGATAGGACAGGGTTGAAGAGACAGTTTGAAAAGGAAGGAGCTGTCCCAGACTCTAAAATGATCAGCATTTGAATACCTTTCCAGGGTCACTTGACTTAATCAATGTTTCCTTTTTGCATTTCTCCCATTTTTGGTTACACTTCTCAGTTTTAAAAGAAGGCATGGATTTCCATATATAAACCCCAAATGCTATAAACATAACAGAGCATTGCTTTCCTTGGCTCCAGAACACCAACAAGATAATGTGAGAACTGAAAACAATGTAGATTCCTGAATGGCATCCCCAGAGACTCAAAAAACCTGGCTCAGAGTTCAGAAGAATGCCTTTCTTTCAGGATTCAATGAGAGGAAGCAAACCATGAATCACACCTGAGTCATTGCAAGTCAGCTGATACTATGGTTTATATGAGTATATTCCAGAGGTTTGTGTGTTAAAAAGTCACTCCTTGGGGTTGCACTGGTAGAGGTGGTGGTAATCTGTAGGAGGTTCTTAGGTTATTGGTGATAGACCTCGAAAGGAAGGCTGAGTCTCTGGTCTTATGCTCTCCTTTTTGCCTTGTTCAAGATGTGACCACCAACTATGACATGAGCACCCAACACTCTATTCTCCACCTCCACAGCGGATGCAGGCATGTATCTCAGAACCCCCATAACCATGAGTCTACACAAATCTCTCTTTTCATTAGCCGCCATCTCAGGTGTTTTTGTTATAACAATGAGTTGCATAGCACCCATTTTCCTGAGCTAATTCTAGGGAAGGAAGACGAGATCCTGTATTTCTTACATGCTGCCACAAGTTGTAAGACACAGAACTCTGTCCTCATCCTGGGTGTCAAGGACATAGACTAAATGTGACTGTTGTGTTAGGGTCCTAGAATCAAGTGGCCAAAGAGGCAGATCCAACTTCGCTGCCTTTACTGCATGTTGCCAGCTTCTTCTAGTCCCCAGTTACTTACATCTCAAGTCCTAAGTGATGCTGAAATCAGATGTGACAGTAATATTCATAAACATCCAACCTATCATTTGACATGCCATTAATCTTCCATGAATATAAGCTCTTATTATGTTATTAATAATAAATCCTGCTAATTCAATGCAAATTAGTCACAGACATTTGTTTCATAATCCTTGTCATCTCATTTCATTTCCTTGAGGAATGAGACAATGTGGCCATTTCTATCACATAATGCATGTGAAGATAAAAATGTATTCAGTTCCTTATCAAATACCCAGTCTATACAGTGTTTGATATAACACATCCTTCATAATATTTTGTTGTGTAAACCAGCTTCAAGACATCTGGATGAGAGACTAATTTGTTTCCTTTGACTTGGTCTATTATATAGACCAAGTGGGTGTCCCTAAGGTAGTATGGATTCCATTCAAAGTCAAAAGATCTCCCAGTGAAAATTTCAGCCCAGGCATATTGTTTGACTTCAGGGGAACAAGCAACTTATAGAATATAGAGTTGGTAGAATGATTGAAATTTGGCTACTTATTGTGTATAGTTTATGTGGACCTGACATTGTCCTGTCTGTGCTCATTCAGTTCATGTTTTAATATTTGTCTTGGGGAACTGGAGAGATGCATCAGTGATTAAGAGCACTGACTGCTTTCCTAGAGGACCAGGGGTTGATTCATTCCCAGCACCCACATGATATCTCACAACCATCTCTAGGCCCAGGTGTTCTGATACCTTCTTCTGGCTTTCATGGGTATCAGACATGCCTATGGTACACAGATAAACATGTAGACAAGCATTCACACACATAATATATATTGGAAAAAGCCATGGGAAGAATGGTATTTATTTGATGGGAGAATCATATTTCTTAATAGGTAAATCTTCAGACTCTGCAGTCTTATAGAGCTCATTCAAATCATTGCTCCACCACTAAATACTTGAGTAAGCCTGGGTCATTTACCCAACCTCCCTTGAGCACTGGTTTCCTCAGAGCTCTCCCAGTAGTATTCTTACCTCAGCTGTCAATCACTTCACTTTCATATTCTCTGCTCTAGGTGAGGTCAGAATGAGGTACTGGACTTTCAGGTAAACTCGGCTTCTCTGAGCCAGTATTTCATGTCGCTGCTACTTGTTATGTTGACACAATACAAGTTCACATTTAAAACTTAGCTGTCAATATAGGCTGATGGCATTTGACTGAAGAGAACATCTGAAGACTTTTGTTTGAAACATGTGGTGTCCATGGCATCTGTAGATCATGTCTGGCAACTCTTGAGGAAACGGAGTAAAAGATAAAAATGGAGTAAATGATATAAGGATATTACAATTTGCAAACACAAAACTATGACCATTTTAAACATGCTATTATGCTGCTCAGTAGAGTTGCTATTCCTCTATTTTTCAGAGGAGCAGCTAAGGAATGGGATGATAAACATCTTCCCCAAGGACAGCTGTGTCTTGAGCGGCACTGCAGGGTTAGACATAGGCACACATCTCCCAAAGGATTTGCCTGGAAATGGCCTTTTGCCAGGTCACACAGGTCTTTCTCAAGACACTCAGTTTTGAATTTACAGAAGACTTAATGCCTTCTGTGTCTAACCCTAAGAGCACACATGGCCCCTAGTCCATCTCTTCCTTTCTCTCACTTTCATTTGTGTTTGTGGTGAATTTAAGTGTGGTCACCATGAAGGCACATGTGAAGAAGGCCAGATGTTCACTTCTGGCATCTTCCTTATTGCCTCTACCTCTTTTTGTTTTTTTTCTGGACATGGTCTTCCAGTGACTCAGGATCTGTTCACTTCCAAGAAACTGGCTGGGCATTGAGCCTCAAGGATCCACCTGTGTATAGATCATCTAACTAGAGTTATAGATGTGTGCTGCTGTGCCTGGCTTTTATGTGGATCCTGGGGATTTGAACTTATGTCCCCATGATTGCACAGTGGACACATTACCACGCTAGGCATCTCATCAGGCCATGAATGCTTCTTTCTATGGGCAGTGACTATATGTGATAAACATAGTATGTGGAAAAAGTGGTATTTATGTTTGATGGAATATATAACATTGGAATTATAGTCTGATTACAGTGATCATCTATTGTCCTGATTATTTTGCAAACACCCTTATCAACATGAAAAGCCCTATGATTCTAACAGTGCAAGGACTGGGAATCTAGGTAATGAGCAAAACTACCAGGTGTCTCAGCCTATGTGGTTGAGGGTTAGCAGAAATTCTAGCAGCCCCTGCCTCAGGCCCTGCCTCAGCCTCAGGGTCTCAGATTGTAACTTGGTAGACTGATGGACATATTCATTTGCTTTCAGGATTTTTTCCACCCTCATTTGCAGATCTCATTTTAATTTTTTGTATTATCCAAAAATATCTTCAAGTTGAATGAGTAGATGATTACCACCTTCCAGACTCAGGAAACTTGCATGCATAGCTCTGGGCCCATGTTTCTGTTCCTGAGTGGCACACAGCTGGTCATGCTGACTGCCAGTAAGTGGATACAGTGGAATAAGATTGCATTTAGTAAATATTCACTATGGAGTTTCTACTCTATGGTGGGGCCCTGGTGCCTAGGGAAATACAGAGATATTAAAATAAAGACAGAATCTGGGGCTGTAGCTCAGTAGAAAAAGTGAAACAGAACTGTGCTCAGCATTTCTTTGGGTTCTATGTTGTGTTCATGTGCATGTATGTTTGCATATGTATGTATATAGTATGTATGTGTATATATGCAATGGACAGGCTAGAGGTCAATACAAGGTATCCTCCTCCACTCTCCAGCATTGGAAATATATATATATATATATATATACATATATATATATATATATATATATATATTCAACTGCATCTCATTTTATGTATGTGCCTGGGATCTGAATTCAGGTTCTCATGCTTGCTCAGCAAGTACTTACCCACTCAGCCTTCTGTCCAGGCCCCTGTGCTATGGATTTTGAAATTTCTTTGGGTAGTATATTTACCAGGTAAAATGACCTTTCCTCCAACCTCTCAAACCAAGTTGGAACAGATTTGCTATCTGCATTTTAAGATATTTTGCCTCAAGGTAAAAACAAAACAAAACAAACAAACAAGCAAAACCATAAAGGGAGGCATTTAAAACATAATGAAAATCACAGTACAATGAAGCCATGGTCTTTGGAGGATGTAGACCCTTCATTAGTGTGCATGTGTGGCCATTGGAAAAGTTCCTTGTGCCTTGGTTTCTGATAGAGTAGGGAGAACATAGCTCCAGCTTCAAGGTTTTTAAACCACAGTGTCATTACACCTATCAAGAGACATAGTCACTAAGCTATAGCTTCTGGTTTCCTTGGTCACATCATATCTAACTCCATGTTATGGTGAGAAAGTGACTGTCTATGAACCAGAAAAAGGGTCCTCATTAGGAATCAACCAGCCCTACTGGCCTTTAGAATAGTCTGTGGTGTTTAGAAACCCAGTCTGTGGTATTTTATTATGGCTTCTTAGGTTGTATAGTTTAGCAGTTATAGAACCTAACATCGTATGAGAGAGCCTGGGGTAAGACATGGCTGGGTCTTAGGAGATGAATTCAAGTTGTGATGATCCGGGGACCCTGATCAATACATTTTGTATCCAGGGAGGTAAGCTTAAGTTTAGGTTCCTGAGTACATAGCAAGTGAAGATAGGTTGGAAATAGCTATGGTGGTATGGCTAATAAATATTCCCTGATAGGTTTCAGTGTTCAAATACTTGGTCCCCACTGGTTGGTGCTATTTGGAGAAGTTTGGGAGGGGCAGCCTTACTGGAGGAAATCTATTACTAGGGTAGCATTAGAGAGTAAGGTGCCCACTAGCCTACATAAAACCTCACCCTTCTTCCAGTTTAACTCTCCCTTTAATGTGTACTGTTTAAGATGTAAGCTCCTGGCTTCCATGCCTGCTTGCTCTTGTGCCTCCCTGCCATGATGGACACTCATCCCTCTGAAGTCCTAAGCTCAAATCACCTCTTCTTTCTTTAAGTTGCCTTGGTTGTGGCACTTTATTATTACAGCAACAGAGAAACATCCCATACACCGGGCTTGGGTGGACTTTACCTGGGTGAACACAGTTCTACTGTGTTCAGGTTGGAAGATGGGAAATCTCTTACTATACTTTGAAGCCACCCTTGATCTTGTCTATGAACTTGTGTTTTAAACCCTCTTCCTGGACAAACTCTGTTTAACATAGATTGCTTGAGAAACACCACAGTGGTCATGGGTCTAAACATTAAATGATAGCAAGCCTCTTTCCATAGGTAGGTTTAATTCTCTTATTAGAATTTTTAAAGCCTGAGGTATGCAGCTGGGAAAATGGAATTCATTTTTGCTTATCACTTATACATGGGGATGGCTATTTTGTTTTCTAATGATCATTCAGCATGGTATAGAACTATGATAGTCCAAATAAAAGTTTTCTCTGTAAATAATTTCTTCTGTGTTCCATACTTTCTGTATCCTATAGTCCTGCCTGCCTGGGTACCCATGGATGCTGTGTAAAAATGGCCATGAGCCCAGGCTTTAATTTGGATAGATGAGAGTAATGAATCCTGTATCCTTTACTTGGCACCTGTGTGATTTTTTTATCAGAAATGGGACCTCCAGAAACTGAGATAGAAATGTGATCCAGGACTCAGGATTAAGTGACATGGTGCACATAAGAGACATGGTGAGCACAGATCTTAGCATATGGTGACAGCTCAAGATCCGTTATATTTTCACAACCTGGAGATGACTAAGATGCAGTTATTAATGTTATGCAGCCACTGTGACCTAGACTCCCAAATATATAAATTTAATGTGCATCTGAAGACAACAGTGTCTGTTGTGTACAAGGACACAGTGAGGTATTGTGGGTTCATGTCTGATTACAGCCTGTGCTCAGTGACTGTTCATTTCCTTCCCCTCCTGTACTACTTATCCTTCTCCTTGCTGCCACAAAACAGGTGACAAGAAGCACTTTAAGGAAGGATTTATTCTGGCTTAAAGTTTGAGAGAATGCAGTTGATCTTGGTGGGACTGGATTAGTGACAGGAGCTGGAAGCCAACTGGTCACACTGCTTCACAAGTCAGAGAACAGAGTAAACACAGACTAGGCATGGACTAGGACAGCTCATTGCCTACTTTCATGTCGCATATCCTCTGGTAATAATCCACAACTTTCCCAAACAGCATCACCAACTGAGAATAATGTTCAATCACTATATCGGACATCTCACATTCAAACCAAAGCACTCCTTGTCATGAGCAGTTTTTTCCCAAATCTTTGAAGTCACTATTCTGCCACCCCCTTAGTGTCTCAGAATATGTAACCACATTATCAAACTAGTTTTTAGGTGCTAGAGAGATGGCTCAGTGGTGGCTGCTCTTGCAGAGGACCTAGGTTTGAGTTCGAGCATTGGCATGGTAGCTCTTTGTAACTCTTGTTTCCAGGGCATCTAACATCCTCTCATGGTCTTTGCAGGCATTAGGCACATACGTAAGTGTACAGACATACATGCAGTCAGAAGCAATCAGAACACTCATACACATAACATACAACAAAGTTTTAAAAGTAATTTTGAATATACCTGTAGATATGTCTGTAAACTATATTTTACATTTATTAATATTCTAGTTGCTTCTAAGTCAGCAATATTGCTGAAAACACAGACAATACAGGTTCATAATATCATTCCTTGATTCAATCTAGGGACCTAAAGTAGTCCTTGTTCTCTGTTTAAATACAGTTTCAAGGTACAAAGATTGATCTTGAGTGGCAACTCAACCGTATTTAAAAATCACCATGGAAATATGGCTCTGGCTATTTCTATAAAGGTGCTTCTAGAAAGTTTTAAATGAGGAGAGAAAAACCTGCCCTGGATGTGAACAACACTAACCCATCATGGGCTGGAGTCCTAGAATAAAAAGGTGAAAGCAAGCCAGACATCACCATTCCTTTCCCTCTACTGACTGATTATGGGGACAACATGACAAGCTGCTTCACACCTTCCCCACCTTGAGGACTGAACTCCTTAAGTTGCTGTTTGGCAGGTACTTTGTCATAGTAAAATGAAAAGTAACTGATGTACAAAGGGCTACCTGGAATGAGCTGTGGGTCCTGTCATTAAATCATCCATAAGATATCAGGAACAAGAAGGTGAAAACATAAACAGGGAATGGGATAATCGACCCTGTGGCTCAATTGTTTAACATTTTAAATATGAGGTGACTATTGTGTTTCCAGTGAACTATTTATCTTTTCTGCTGGACCCCAGCCCCAGCTCAGAAACGCATTCCTTTCAGTTCCCGGGGCTAAGCCCCGGCTGTAACACACACATATGATTCTGCAGTTTTCTTTCCTTACACTCATTGTGTTCTGAGTGCCAGGCAGCTTGACACATAGTAAGTGTTCAGTACAGACTGGTGTGGCTTGCTGTGGTCTGACCAGCCTGCTTGCTGAAATGGTCAAAGAAAAGATATGTGCCCAGTAGGGGGAGCTCCATCCATCAGAACTTTCTTGGGCCTTCTGGGGAAACCTTGGTTTAGCTTTTCATGCTCACCTGTTTTCTTAGAGTATGGGAGGGAGCTGAGGCAGATATGGAAGGGATAGGAGGAGTAGAGGGTGGGAAGAAATGATGTAATTATATTTGATTAAATTAAAAATATTTGTTCAAAAATAAAGGAATGAAAAAGAAAAGAAAGGAGGTAGCTGGAGTCATCTAGTTCAGGATCCTTTCTCCCAGCAGAAGCAGCAGAAGCTCCTCTTTTCACTCTCTTCCTTCTCCTTCCTAACTTCCTTCCTTCTCTCTGTTAGGATTCGAGTCAGGCATTACTTACCCATAGGAATGCACTCTGAGAAATGTGTTATTAGGCAGCTTTGTGTGCAAACATGGTGGAAAGGAACACACACATACACACACACACACATACACACACACACACACACACACACACACACACACAAAGGCTGGGGGGGGGGAGTTCTGGACTGTGTATATCAGCAGTCACTCTCTGTGGCCTCTCGGTGCAGGTGCAGTCTGGGGACACAGTACAGGTTGAGGAGATGGCTCAAGCAGGAAGTACTTGCTGTGTAAGCATAAAAACCAGAGTTCAATTTTTCCAGAACCCAGGTTAAAACCAAAACCAAAAAAGAGACATGGGCATAATTGCTCATGCTTGTAATACTAATCCTAGAGGCAAAGATGGACGATCCTTCGGGCTCTCTGGGCGGTCTCTGAGGTGAGTTTGAGGCAAGTGTGAGACCCAACCCTGCCTCAAAAAATGGTAGACAATATCTGACATCTGAGGAACCATGTCTGAGATTGTCTACAGGCTTTCACATGTATGCATATACATATTTATTTACACACATGAAGACACACACACTAGACACAAACTTGAGGCGTGAGATGTCTGAGTTGCTGCTGTGGAATCATGCTGTACTATTTCAGTGTTAACTATTTGTTTCTTATAATTATGATGCCCACATTCGAATGTTGGTAAAATGTACATAATGAATACAGCTAGACATTTTAGTTACCAGACAGAGTGTGTTGCGTATCATAGGATGTGTGCATTTGACCTGACTTCAGAGCAGTAGTCTCACTTACATCCTGGTTGCCATAAGTGAGTAAACAACATGTTAGGCTATGACATTTTAGACCTATGATATCACTTGGTGGCAGGCATATTTAGGCTCCCTTACAATCTTACTGGACTACTATTTTATCTGTAGCTTTTAACTGAAGGTTTGTTGTAGGTTTTAACTGAAATGCTGCTGTATACACAGGGTCTTCCCATTTTCCTTCTCACAGCCTTCCTTTTACCTCCCCAAATTATGCCACTCCTTCATCCTTGGGGATAGTGTTTTTCTCTTTCTGCCAGCTGCCTGGGTTGTTCACATGCTCAGTACACTGAGCAGAATCTGCTCTGCAATATCAACTGTCTGTGGACTCCAGTTTCTGCTTCAGCACTGCAACTGATGTACAATAAGCTTCCAGCATCTGGGAGTCCTGCTTCTCTAAGTTTTCTTTGGTTTTTTGATTACAGGGACTAGGTGCCCTTGAATTATTTAACTGTCATCAGCATTTGGCTCTGACTGTAGATCAGGAGAGTGATAGATAGGAGTAGAGGTGTGTGCTTGACCAAAAGCACAGTAGGAAGAAAGCAAACCTGACTCAGTTCCATTTGTGGCTTTTCTGAGTCCCTTTCACACTTCAGGTCACCTGCCTTTAGGTGCTCAGAGAGTTCTGTTACCTCCTTCTGGATTGGTCACATCCAAACTGCATCTAAACTTACTGATTGCCTATCAAGAGATAATAAGGACCAAAACAAGGCCCATTGCTCTGAGAGGTCAGCCATTAAAAAAAAATTCAAGCACTTGGGAGGCTGAGGCAGGAGAATTTCTGTAAGTTGAGGCTAGCATGGGGAAAAGTAAAAGAGAAAACTTGTTGGAAGACCAACCAAGGCAGGAGGATCTCAAGTTCAAGGCCAGCCTAGGTAGCATAGCGAGTTCAAGGCCAACCTGAATGTCTCAACAAACAAATAGAACTAAATGGGAAGAAGGAATCAACCCCAAAGGGTGAGTAATCAATAGGAGAGCCACGAGTGCAGTCAGTGCAGAGGTTCACAACTGGTCAAACTGTGTGGGAGAAGGCACTCAGTGCTCATCTCTAAATCAGACATTCTCACCAACTCCCTACCCCTGCTAAGGATTAAGAAACATTGAGGAAGGGAGGTGGAAAGAACGTAAGAGCTGAAGGATGGGGAAGAGTGATGTGGAATGCTGTATTTTGGACACGAGTTGGCTTTTACACTCATGAACCCACAGCAGCTATGGCTACAAGCAGAAGACCTGCACAAGATTGTGTCTGCCCAAATTCGTGTACTGATGAAGTCCACCTCTTACTGAGGAGCAATTAGCAGTAATAGCTCCTAGGGATGGGAGAATATTCTTTGAAGATGTTGCCATTGGTAGGTCTCCCATATGCCAGTGAGTGGCCCCTCGGCCATGCAGTTATGATGGAAAGCACTAATTTAATGGGTTAAAGAAAAAAAAAAAAGACGGAGCTAATAGAGGGAGGTATTGGGAGATATTCCAGAAGAAAAATAGGGTATGTATATGATCACATGTTATTATAACATATATGGAAGTCTCAATGAATAAGAACAAAAAAGAACAGCAAAAAGAAAGAAGAAAAGGAGTGAAAGGGAAAAAGGAAAGGAAAGATGGAAAAATGGACACAAAGAAAAAGAAGAAAGGCAGACAGGAAAGAAGAAAACTCACTCACACCTGGCTCCTCCTCCATTACAAATCAATGTGCTGAAAATTTTCAACTTTCCCAGTCTTGACAAACTGTACATTCATTCAGTTGCTCCCTTCTGAAGATGTATGGGAAATGAAAGGAATGCTGCATGAGATGTTAAGTTCATAAAAAAATTGAATAATGGAAATAATCTTAAGGATTGTCAGATGGGTGTGTGTGTGGTAAGGCTAATGATGGCCTGTACATTCTTGTTTTCTTGATGTTTTGTCTATTAAGAAGAATTGAGATGTTTTGCTTTGGCTTAGTTTAATGTGATTGATTAGTAATGTCCTCTGTGGGTCTGCTAATGAAGAAAGTAGTATACTCATCAAGGTTTTTCCATCTCCAAGTTGTCTAGGGGCCTCTCTTTCAACGGAGTGAAGAACCAACTGTTCCCAAGGTTATATAGAAAATTGGTGGCAAGGAACAGCCTAGCAGTCAGATATCATGGCTCAGATAAATTGCTTACTCCCTTTATGTTATTCACTTCTGTTCTTGACTGCTCAGTGCAGTCTTGTTCAGTTTCCAGGTTGGAGGTGGGAAGTAGAAACACAAAGAGAGAAATTCCTAAGAAAAGGTAGCAGTAATATGGGTGTTGATTGTGTACAGTCAGCTTAGCCTGAAGGTATGTTTATACATGAATTTTCAGCTAGCCTGAGCTATAGTGAATCTATGTATTTGTGGCTCTGACTGTCTGGACCCTGGAGAAGGCAAGAGTAAAGGCTATACAGAAGAGATGAGAAGGTGAATCAGTGGGCATTGCACAAGATCAGATCACAGAGCAGAAGTGAGGAATGAATGGAGCATCAACATTTTGTGGGTAGGATGGGGAAGACTGGGGACACGAGGACTTCTTTTCCTGCATCAATACAGAGGCAGTGTTGGTCCTTTCTGCTTCCTCCTGTCCACCTGGATTATTGATAACTGCTTTGCTAAAGTTGACCTGGTCACTGGCTCGTTGAAGCAGAAGTGGAAAATATTGTTTCTATTATGCCTCCACGATAGTGCTGAGAACTCTAGGGATGCCATGTTCAGTTGATTTCTTACTTAATATTTGTTTATATCTGTACTTGTAGCAGTTAATGGAGATCAGTGATAGGGCTGAGGCTTCTCGGGATCTTTTCTTGCCACATGCTCACTGACTCTGTTTATTTTGGATAAATACTTCACATTTTTTTTTTTTTTGTTCCTCGGTTTCCTAATGTGTAAAATGGTTGTTCTCCATTGGAGCAAGGATGTTGTGGAACAAAATACATAGTTATAGAAATTGCTTGAAATGGTGATTAAATAAAGTTATATTCATGTATGAAAGTCACAAGGAGAAATAACAACAACAACAACAAAAGAACAGGAAAAAAGGAAGATAAAGAATGAAAGGGAAAAAGGAAGGAAAGATGGATACATGGACACAAAGAAGACACAAACAGGAAAGGAGTGAGTGGTGTACGTGCACATGTGTGTGAGTATACACCTCATTGTGTGTGTCAGGGCCAGAGGATGAGGTTGAGTGTCCTGTTCTGTTACTCTTCACCTTTGTCTCTGTCGGGATCTGGAGCTAGGGTTGTGGTCAGTGAGCCTCTGCCCTCATAGCTCACAGCTCTTGAGTCACAGGCCAGTGGCCAAACTTATCTCTTTATGTGAATGCTGTTGATTTGAACTCAGGTCCTCAGGCTTGTAAAGTAAGCTTTTTATCCACTTAGCTATCGCCTTGGCCCAAACTATCCTTATTTATAATCCACAGAATCATATTATATATATATATATATATATATATATATATATATGTTGAGGATTGGCTAAATCAAGTTAATCAACATATGCATAGTTTTTTTTAAACTAGGGAGAACTTTTCAAATCTGTTCCCTTCATTGCATTATTTATGATTATCCTGAAAACTTGAGTTATTGTAACATCGCAAACTCTGTTTATTTTCCTTCATATTTTATATTTTTTGAATAATTTATACCATGGCATGGCCTTTGGAGACTAGGCAATACAGCGAGTAGAAACATGTGCACAGGGAAGAAGAAATATCTTCTCTCAAAGCTCAAGGTTCAGAACCCTTACGATGGTCTATCTGAATCAAGAATCCACATATTCAATTTCTTGGCAATGCAGCCACAAATCCAAGTAACTGCTTTTCAGAATAGAATCAGTTGAAGAGCCCAAACTTGGCTTGAATGACTTGGCACCTGCCTTGAAGCATCAATTATGATGTCATTGAATTCTCTACCTGGTAGATAATGGGCTGATAAGAGATCTTTTCTGACCAGTGCCCTTGTGGGTTATCAGGAAGACCCAGGTTGTCCCACTGGTCTGTGGTAGGTCAGTAGCTGTGGATCGTATAGAGGGGTGACACTTTGCCAATGGGCTCTCAGTGTTGAGATGGCCTCTGTTGATGGAATATTGATCTCTGGTCTGTTGATAACAATGGAATTCAGGAGTGAGTCATAATGAAACAAGCTTCTATTTAGTTTGCAGGGTAGCTACCACCCTATTAACTTCTCTTTGTATATAACCTGGCCTTCTAGTTCCAGAAGAAACATATGCTGTCTTTCTTATAAAATGGATCTTGATAGAACCAGGGAAAGGTATTGTAAAAGAAAACAGCAGAGGTGATCAGTCTGCCACCACGGGTGTCCTATGACCATTGTTTAAAAAAAGACTTCAAGCCCGTAGTGCTGGGAAGATAGTTCAGTTGGTAAAGTGCTTGCCTTACAAGCAACAAGGCACAGCTTTTATCTGCAGAACCTATGTGTGAGAGTGGTAGTGCATTTCTTATTGTCCTGGTACTGGGAGCTGCGGGGAGGTAGAAAGGCTCCCTGGAGCTTGTGAGCCAGTGATGGATCATATTCCAAAATAGGTGAATGGTACCTGAAGTTGTTCTCTGGCCATTACACATGAGAATGCATATATACTGGCACATACACAGTCACATGCACACAAATTAAAAAAGAAAAGTTTAAAAGGATGCAAAGAACAGATGATTTTCAAGCCATATTGTGACTAAGACTCCCTAGATGGATTCCTAACAGCAGTGAGATATTGCTGAAAGGTAAGGCCATCAAGTCTGATTCAGGAAGAGAAGCTTAAATATTCAGATGAGGTACAGTATCTACTGAACATGTCTCTGCCACCCTGAGTTTGGATGGCGCTGTGAACATTAGAAGGAAGCTCTCCTGGTTTCCTGGAGTACTTTCAATTAAGCCTTTTCCAGAAGCCACAGCACAGATGGCAGTTTACTTGGTTTCACAGGGTAACTTCCAGTTCTCTGTTACACAGGAGATGAGAACAGGAGGCAGTGAACTTTCCTTATTACCCTTCTGGTACTTTCTTAATGGACCTTCTTTGCTTCAGTCATGTTTTCTTGAGTACAGGAGGGCAGAACCACTTTTTCCTGCCAGGATCTAAGCTCAGCCCATTGGCTCTACCCACTTTTGATAGAAGGCAAATAATCAAAACCATATTTGCTTTGTTTTGTTTTGTTTGTTTGTTTTTTTTTTTTTTAAATCCAGTCCTCAAGCTTGCTGCACAGTAACAAAAATCTGTTTGATTTGGTTACATCTGTTTCTGGGCTTTATATGACATGACTGAACATGCACACGCACGCACGCACATACACACACAGAGTGTGGACTGAATCTTGTGCCTTATGTATTTTGTTACAGTTGTTGTTTTGAGAAAAAGGTTTTTTTGTTTTTTTGTTATTTTTGTTTTTGTTTCTGGCTGGCATGGAGCTTACTATGCATTACTATGTAGAACAAATTGACATTGAGCTTGCTGTATGTTTCTTGCTTCGGCCTTCTAAGTGCTGGGATTTTAGAAATGAGTCACCATAGCCAATTGAGAATGTCTGCCCTGACTATCATCCATAAAAATCCTGGTTAATTTTTAGAATCAACCAGGACTGTCAAAGTCTGGGTGTGCCTTTCAGCTGTCATTTGTATGCTTGTCTCCAGGTTTTTAATCTCAAATATCTCTCTGAGGTTCAGATGTTGTAGGTGTAGTTTCCAACTTGAAGCTACTGGAAAGTGGTGGAACCTTCTGGAGGTGAAGCTGTGTGTGTGTGTGTGTGTGTGTGTGTGTGTGTGTGTGTGTGTGTGTTTTCTGTGTCTTAAGTCATTGAAGCTATGTCTTAAAAAGAGACTGAGAACCAGGCCTTCCTCTCTACCCCTCATACTTCTTTTTAACAAAGGCCCAAAGCAATGATGTTAAGCAATTGTGAACTGAAACCTTTGATACTGTGAAACTAAATCTTTTCACTTAATAATAATAAACTGGGATCAGCTATTTTGCTGCAGCAATAGAGAGCTGACTATATGGGAGCTATCTTTTATATGCATGTAGTGTTTGTATACAAATGTGTAGGGAAATATGTGCATGTCAAGATGTCTGTGTGTATGTGTCCCTGCAGGTGTATGTTTGTGTGTGGAGGCCAGAGGTCAATGATGTGGATTTCCCTCAATATTTTCCCCCATCTCATTATCATCACCATCATCACTATTATTATTATTATTTGACCCTGTCACTGAACCACTCTCCAATTTGGCTAAGTTGGCTGGTCATCGTACTCCAGTTATCCTATTTCTGCCTCCTCAGCTATGGGGTTGCAGATGTGTACTGCCATGCCTCAGTTGTGTCTGAGTTGTGGTGTGGCTGAACATAATAAAAGGGAGAATTTGAAGAAACAGATCTGCCTAGCACATAGTAGACACACAACAGAGAGAGAGGAAGGCACAGGGGTCAGAAATCACCTTTAAAGTCACTTTCTTAGTGACCTACTTCCTCCAGCTAAGGCGTTGCCTCTCAAGATGGTAGCATCAGTGGAAACCATGCCTTCAACATTATGCCTCTGAAGGACATTATAGATTTAAACTTAACAATGGTTTCCCAATGAACAGAGACTTGGCAAGAACTTTATCCAGGCTTCCACATATTCATCGCTGGCAATATTCCAAGTCACACTTAATACTTTAATTTTATAGAAGAGAAAAATTATTCTTTTAAAGAAGACATTATTTTTTCTCATTGTTATTATTATTAGTTGAGACAGGGTCTCACTATGTAGCTTTGGCTGTCCTGTAACTCACTATGTAGATCAGGTTGGCCTTGACCTCAACCAAGATCTGCCTGCAGGGTTCTTAGATTAAAGGCATGTGCCACCATGTCCAGCTAAGAAAATTGTTCTTTGAATGGCCCCCCTCCATAAGCAAAAATGATCTGGATTTTTAATGGTCATTGGAGATCTGAACTCAGGTCCTCTGTTTGTCAAACACTTTATCTACTGAACCATCTCCTCAGGCCCGTCTACCTCTTTTTGTACACATACACAAATACTATCCTTAGTGATATTATTAAGACTAGTCACTCCTCTGATGCTACAGCCATTTCAACCTAAAGAGGTATCAAGGTATTAAAAAAAAAAAGCCTGAAAGTGTTTGAGAAATGTCAAATATAAACCTGAAGTCTTCCTGAGGGTTGGCCTGTAGTGAGGTAGTCCTTCTGTAGCACTGACCACGCCCATTGGGGGGTGGAGGATGGGCGGAGGTGACCTGAGGAAGGAGGTCGGAGGGGGCCAGGAAGGCGCTCTTCTTTTTCTAGCCGGACCAGGAGAGGATCGGGTTGAATTTCCTGGTGTTCATCTGTCTAGGTTGTAAGTTATTTCTCCCTGAATAAACATCTATTCGGCCTATTTGTTTATCCTGACCCTTATTTACCGCAATATCTGGTGTCAGAAGTGGGATTTACCTGGGTTTTGCCCCCAGGCGGCAGAAGCCGCCCCCCCTCCCCCACCTTCCCCAACGGGCAGGGTTTAACCAGGTGGACTCACCACAGCTTTGGGACATATGAACTATGTCAGCATCATTGAATTCTATGGTAACATTACAGTTATACCTCATGAGAATCACTTGACTGGTTCTTTTTCATCACTCTTGCTTTACTTAAATGCCACCTTCTCAGGAAATCCCTCTGTGACTATTCTTTCTAAAGTGCTTGTCCCAATATCCCCAACCAGAATAGTGGCCATAGCTTCAAACACAGTTTCCTCTGGTGAATGCTACAGAAGCAAAATGGATTTTCAGGTCTTGAAAATGTGAACACATCTGGTAACACAGAAGAGATTTTTCCACCAAAGATTCCATCAGAGGGCTTGTCCTCTGCTACCATGCACAGTCAACAGCATCCTAGCTGAACCCGAGGGCCTCTGGGTTTCATTTGTTTTTCTGTCTCCTGTGCCTAGTCCAAGCTCTCCGGAAGCATCAGTTAAATCAGGCAGAGGACATAGGGGCTTCAGCATGAATCCAGGCTTATAATTTGAATGTGTTCTTGCCTTAACCCTCTGAGGCTCAGCTCTGTCCCCTCTGAGAGCATAATGCACTTATAAAATCTGTCAGAGGCAACCTGTCAGGAAGCCGTTGTGGGTACAGCTGTGTCCTTTCAGGGGCTTTATCTCAAAGGCTGTAAAATACCAGATGTGCTATACTGTGATTCTGCATTAAGCACGATCTCAAGGGAAGAAAAGACAAGTGAACAATAACTTCTCCCATGGTTCCCATGGCCGCTGTTGCTGCAGTATCTGGCCAGGTTTGTTCAGCATAGTGTCATTAGCTATGCACTTGCTTTGTGTCTGAAAAAAGAAGGTCTCTGATTGTGTGTAGGGCTTTCAGTAGGGTCAGCAAGTGTGTTGTTTGGACTTTTTTAGGGTGGCAGATATCTGAGGGAAATATTTTAGAAGGGAGAAGCATCTATTTCGGCTCACTGCCAGAGGTTTATTATAAGGTTGGTTTGGTTGTGTCAGAAGGTGAATGTCATGGAGAGAAGAATGGCAGAGCCAAGCAGTTTAGCACAGGGTAGAAAAGCCTCACACAACAATGGGGAAGTCACAGGGGACCAGAAATCCTCTTTAAAGTTCCTTCCTTAAAGATCCACTTATGCCAGCTAAGATATTTCCTCTCCAGTTAGTACCATCAGCTGAGGAAGAGGCCTTTACTTTAGCTTTATGTATCTCCAAAGGACATTTTGGGTTAAAACCTAACAAAGGGTTTTCAATGAACTGACCCAGGGCAAAAATCTTGCCTAGGTTTCCACACACTCTTCTCGGGGATGATTCCTAGATGAACTTGATTTTCATCCTGTGGGAAGAAAAAAAAAATCATTCTTTTCGTGGTTTCCTTCTATAAGCAAAATTTATCAAAGTAAAGTTATTCATCTTTTGTTCATTTATTGCTCCTTTGGTCTAACTGGGAGTTAAACTGAAGGCCTCTCAGATGCTGGGCAAGCACACTGCTATTGAGCATTCCCAACATTAATCTTCCCCTTATGGCATCATTTTTCTAGTTCCTTATTATCCCCTCCTCTAGTATCTGCTCCAACTGATTTAAAATTTCCTTGAAACTCTAAAGCGATTAAGAGATTTCCCTAATGTGTGGTGTGTTACCTCCAAGGTATAGTTTTTTTTTTTTTTTCACTGTTGAAATTTTCTTGACTGGATTTAAGCAGAAGGTACTTTCAGAAAATTAGATATCTCTGACTTATTTTTACTGAGCTCTACAGTGACTTTTCATGTCCCTATGAAGTTTGTTTTTTCTGTTTTTGTTTTTTGGCAATGATTGAAATAAATGAAAATAACCTCTTCAACTACCAAAAAAAGAACTTATAACTGGGAAGTAATATGTTAGAAGTCCTCAGGGTGGTACCATTGGGTGGTGTTGGAACCTGTAGAAAGACCCAGTAGGTGGTCCTTATACCAATGGAAACCCCCATTGAGAGGACTGTGAATTGACTTCCTCCTCTTTGGCTTCCTGACTCTTATGCAAGCAGTTTGCTTCATCACACCCCTCTGTCATTGTCATCCAAGGTAGTGAGTCTGCCTAACCTTGGACTCCAATACAATATACAATATACCCTTTCTCCAAGTAAACTGTCTCAGATGTTTTGTTTTAGTAATGTTAAGTCAACTGATGCATAGATTCCAAACCTGGCCATCATACCTGATATGGGACTCTTTCACAGAATGAGACATATTGCTTAATATTTTGCATATTGACTTTCTCAAGATTCTTGTCTTTATTTCTGAGAGAGTAAGAAAATTGAGTGGAATGGTTTCTAAACTGCTCATAATGTTAGATGATCCTAAATTGTTCTAATCCTCCGTGCTGAAGAAAGACTATATTATTTTAATTCATTATGATGGCCATAATTTGGAGGGTCAATCCTTGCAAGAAATGAAACTTATAAGGTGGTACATGAACAAAGCCAAACAAGATTGTTAAGTAGATAGCAGAAGTGACACATGGAAAGCTAGCATGAGGACCTGGTCACTGTTGTACCCTGGCCTCATGTATGACAGATAGTTATATGGAACACATTCCTGAATGAGTCCTGAGTTTACATATGTGTATATTCAGTTTAAAGATTTATTTTTATAATTAAAACTTGTGTGTGTGTGTGTGTGTGTGTGTGTGTGTGTGTGTGTGTGCCCTAAAATTAGAAGCATGTGCTAACAGACCTGGCTTTTATTACATGTGGGTTCTATGAATTCAATTCAGGTCCTCATGTTTGCACAACAAGCCCTTTACCAATTGAGATATGTCCCCAGCTCCTGTTCTTATATACTTCAAACCAGTAACTCTTGTAGGATTTTGGAACAGTACAGGATCTGACTCTTTTCTTCCAGGCATGATAGATAGTGCAAGGGAAGCAGAGATTTGGGTTTTAAATCTCTTCATTATGTCCTTGGGACTGTTGAATACTGAGGAATGGAAAGGTGTTTGTCCTGAAGACAATGGGAGCAGTAATGTGACAGTTCACATTATAGGAGTGACATATTCAGAGTCTGCTGGAGATGAAGACAATGCTGTATTTGATGTTACTCCATCACACTCAATCATTGTGCATCAAGAGGGGATTATTGTGGTTTGCAAAGCACAAGGAATTATAGCCTGAGAGATAATTGAGAAAGGACACAGCTGCAGAGAAAAAATGATTATTCTGCAAGAAACCAGAGGCTTGGGGGGTGGGGGGAGAGGATGGTAAGAAGGTTCAGAGTAGATTCTGGAAACATGTGGTCTTGTTATTTGACAACAGTGTGCATATATATGCAGAGGAGGAAAGGAAGGGGGGGGAAGGCATAGAGAACAAAAGGGAAGGAAGAAAGGGAGAGGAAAGTTTGAAATGTTTCCAAGAGTCACACCTTTGTTGAACATTTGTGTTCTAGCTCACCAACCTTGCTGCCTTGCATGCAAACACATTAGATGTGAAGCTGCTAGATGCCCAAGGAACAGATGTATCATGTTCCTCATTCAAGTTGTACAGAGGACAATCTGTAGAATTTGGATAAAGGAAAGAATGATTTCCAGGCTTCTCATTCTTGTCATGGCTTGTGGGGATTGATTCTCTTTTTCTCATTTGTCTTTAATCTTTAAGTCTCTGATTCATTGTTTATTAAACAAAAACGTCTGGAGGTCCTTTCCTTGTGCTAGGCATTGTCTGGAGGTTGGAGAGGTAATGGGGGAAAAAGCAAACATTATTTGCCATGCTCACAAAGTAGCCTTTTTTTTGTCCTGTTATAATTTCCAGCTTTGTCTTTGTTTTGTTTTGTGTTTTTTTTTTTTTGCATAAGTGGAAAGCATAATAATTTCCAACCACTACTCCATTTTTCCTTAGAAGCCATTAAGAGCTTGAAAAGTATTAAAGAATTTCCAACCCAAGTCCCTTTTCATTTGCATGGCTCCTGAAGAGCCTCACTTATTGTATTCAAGATGCAGCGTTCCTCTGTAGCCTTTGGTGGTCATAAATATGTTTGCTCAGAGTCCCCAGGAAGAACACAGTTGAATTTGTGGTTGCTTATCCTATTGGGCTAAGGATTGTCTTTCATTTCTTCTTCTGTTCAATTAAGAAGGCATTTTGTTATTGCTTGAAAAATATTTTTGTTGTAAGAAGTGCTCAGTTTTCAAAAGGCCTCTAAGTGTGGGACCAATCTGGGTCCCAGAGGTTGGCTGTCCAGTACATTAGAGGATTTGGGAATTTGCCAAAGGCTGTGAGAGTATGGGACCCAGGAGTGGGATTTGTGGCTTCATATACTGTGTCTCAAGCTCCCTTGGATTCTTCGTTATAGTATGAACTGAGGGGACTGTTGATGTCTCTGGTGCCTGATGAACTTAGAGAGCAGTTTTCTCTCTCCCTCAATGTTTCTCTGGAAAGTTCCATCTCATTTCTTTCTTTAATGAGGACATTTTTTATGCCTAAATAAAACCCCTGCTGTTAGAACTTAAGCATATTTACCTCCTTAGCTGCACTGGGCTAGGATTCCAGTGAAGAAGGAGCTCCTATCTACAGGAGGCTCAGGACTACCTCCTACCTGTAGGGAGTCCCACCATGAGTCAAAGCTCCTGCTTCCTCCACAGGGTGGAGACCATCTCCCCTTCTCTTGTACCTCTGTAATCTTATACCATGCCATTGTAGTGGGAAGGCTAGTGGAGTGTATATTGGTTCACTACAATTCAATATACATGTATTACACACTGCTAGTCACAGACTCAGAGGAGTGACTAAAATGATGGCTAGTCTCTGTGTTAGGCCAGGACAAAAAGCTGTAGGACTGAAGTGGAATGTGCAAAGTCTAACTGCAAGGCAGCAGCAATGAGGTGATATGTGAATCAGGTCTCTTAGGCTGAGTGGATTTGTCAGAGCAAACAGGGACAAGTGGTAATACAGGCAGAGAAACTCCACACCAGTACCCAGAGGTCCTGCAGTCCTGTAACATGCAGCACTGTGGGTTAGTGCAGAAACTACTCTGTCACCTCCATCATGGCTGGTGCTACATAGAGAGGGCTGAAAACATAGACCCAAGGGCGGGGCTCTGAACTGCTCTAGGATTTTATACTTGAATGGAAGGCAGGAGCTTTAAAGCAGTTAAAACATGGAATTGATTCTGTCTTTAGAAATAGCTTTTTGGTAATGACTGTGGAGGACAGTTACAGAAATAGAAGATTGGAGATCAGGAACTCATTGGTGTGGTTTCCTTCAAATGACTTGACTGTTGATATGGAGATGCCCAGGGCCACAACTTGAGTCTCAATCTCTCTCTTGAATTCCAGCCTCTTTTATTCACTCGTCTGCTTGATGTCTCTTTTCAAGTGTCTTTTAGAACTCTCAAACGCAGCATGGAAGTCCTCGACTTTCTTTCACTCACCTGTTCTAACCCCAGCTCCTTCATCTCACTATATAGCAACTCACTCCTTGTAGTTGTTCAGGACAAACCTCAGAATTGCCTTTGAAATTCCTTTCATATCCTGCTTCCCTTAATTTAGCTAATTGTAAAATTCCTCTCTCATTTGCTTCTCTCTTTTCCTATTAGATTCCCCATTGTTCTGTAGACACTGTGCAGGGGAAACCTTTCTTTAAGCTTCTATTCTAGTTAGATATGCTCCTGATTTCCCTATACCATGGATCAGTTCAACCAGCTGGCAGCCTGATTCTCCTTCATCTTGTAAGGGAGGCAGAGCTTGCTCCCTGAGTCTCACCCTGAGGTCTACCTTTCTTCAGAAAGTGCTTTCATTCATCTGAATCTCTTTATTTTCCTTGTAACATGCTGCATATAATTTTCATGCAGTATGTAATGTCCCTATGTATTTTATCATTGTTTATTGTCTGTCCTTGCATATTCAAATACAGACCTGAAAGCAGGGGTTTCTTTGCTGACTATTACTGTATCCCAGGTCACCTCAAATAATGTCCGATATGACTCAATGCATATGATCAGTGAATGAATGAATGTGCAGCTTATCAATTACTTTCCTTATTACTGGGTCTAATACCTGACAAAAAAATGTAAGGAAAGAGAGTTCACTTTTGCTCACAG
The DNA here is from genome assembly GCF_943737965.1 of Phodopus roborovskii. Classification (NCBI taxonomy): domain Eukaryota; kingdom Metazoa; phylum Chordata; class Mammalia; order Rodentia; family Cricetidae; genus Phodopus; species Phodopus roborovskii. The sequence goes on along the minus strand of NW_026125371.1, from coordinate 103,130 downwards.
TTTGAGAACATAGTCTGCCATGGCAGGAAAGGCATGGTGGCTGGAGCAAGAAGCAGTTAGTCACATTGCATCTTCAATCAGGAAGCAGAAAGAAATGAATACTGGTACACAGGTAAGTTTCTCTTTTTAATTCTGTCTGGGACCCCATTGCATATGTAGCTGCCCACATTTAGGATGAGTCTTCCCATTTAAATTAATTTAAGCTAGAAACTCCTCTTAGATATGTTAAGACGTTTTCCTTCTAAGTGATTCTAAACACTGTTAAGATGACAAGCAATTTTGACCATCATAGCTTGTTGGAAATAATGACAGATGTAGTTGTTTTACTTCTATACATTCTATTTAATGTGTGGAGAAAAGAACAGTAAGGCTAGATCTGTGACTTGGCCTGGGCTGGTGCCTTACCTGGCATGAGAAGGTTGAAGAAGAAATGACTCTGAGGGAAATTAATTAGTTCCAATTTGCTCTTACTGAGTCTCAGTGTTTCTGCAATACCAAAGATCAGGTTTTGAACATTTGACTTTACTTAATAAAGAAGCTGGGTTGAAATAAAAAGAGTAGTAGTCACTAACTGTATGGTAGGTGAGATCTCCCAGAGAGGCAGCAATGTAAATGGCGAGAAAGACACATAAGGATGCTGCGGAAGGGTACCATCTTTATAGACATACCTAGAGAAAGTCACCATGTGCCTTTAACTATGCTGCTTAAGTTTGTCACCTTGGCCCACTTGGGCATTGTTAGGGGGTGTGGCCTCGTTGGAGTAGTATGGTCTTGTTGGAGGAAGTGTGTCTCTGTGGAGGTGGGCTTTTGAGGTCTCATACATGCTAAAGCCACACCCAGTGAGACAGACCACTTCTTTTTGTCTGTGAGTCAAGAATTCTGAGCTCCTTCTCTCGCACCAGGTCTGTCTGCATATTGCCATGCTTCCTGACATAATAATAATGGACTGTAAGCAAGCCACCACAATTAAATGTTTTCCTTTATAAGAGTTGCCATGATCATGGTGTCTCTTCACAGCAATAGAAATCCTAAGTAAGACAGGTATGTCTTTTGGCTGTTGAATAAAGAGGCAAATGTGTGAGAAAAATAGAGTGAGATGATTATCATTTTTGGACTACTTCCTCCAGCCAGTGCTCTCCGTTTATTCCTGTTCATTCCCAATTACATTTTCCTCTCAGCATCTTCCCTAGTAAATTTTCTGTATGTAAATGGCAAATTGTGGCTTGGAGATATTGCTCAGTGGTTAATACTGTTTTCTACTTTTGCAGATCACCTTAGTTTGGTTTCCAGCACCAGCGTTGGGTAGCCCACAACTGCCTGTAACTGCAGTTTCAGGGTATTTGATGCCTTTCCCTAGCCTCCACAAGGACCTGCACTCACATGCACATATACCATCCCCATTATTAAAAATATTAGATTAAAACAAAATAGGCGACATAGAGTATTTCTCTGTCCTCAGATGGGCTTCTTGAACTGTGGGTTGTGACCCATATGTAATGTCATAATTGAATGTGGAGATCATGAAAAATCTGGCACTGTTAAAAGAATTTTGAATGTTCAATGACCAAAATGAAGCCATAATTAAACATGTTAAGAATCTAAGGTGTTTCTAGCAGAGATCACCTTCCCATATTACATTGCAAACTGATGAAATCTTCGTTCCAAACACACAATTATGAACTTTGTACTGTTCGTGTTGTAATACCACACAACACCAAGAAACACTGCCTCAAACTCCTCCACTCATACTTGAAACCATTGCTGTGTTTTTACTGTACATGCAGTATTTTCTGCTCCTGTAGAAACATAGCTTTAATGATGAAAAACAAAATAATTTAATATATTTCTACTACCATTCCTCAACATGTAAGTATCAAATTAGTCTATCTTTGGATTGCATTTTTATTTTAGACAAACAAGCACATCTACCTATTAATATATAGATTGTCTTTTTGTCTTTAATGCATGGTAACATTACATGTACCAAAGGCTTACTTGAAAATAAATTTGGTTTTTGATTTATCAAGTGTCTTGTCCACATATATTTTAAGAATACTTATTTTAATTATATGTGTGAATCTTTTGTGTATTGGTATTGGCATGTGTGTGCATTCGCCTGGAAGCCAGAAGAGGGTATCAGAACCTTGGATCTGGACTTGCTGGGATTTGGAGGCTGCTGGACCATCTTTATAGCTCCATTGGTTACCTATTTATACAGCAGCCACTGCAGAGCTGCTCTGAAATATCTTGGGTGCACAGGGGTTGTGAGGGGAAAAGTTTAAGAAGCACTGATCTAGAGCATTTAAGTGCATTGGCAATTGTTTTCTTCACTGGGTTGCAATAAACAATTCTGCCTACATCATTTGTGCTACACATTCCAGGAGCCCTCGGAGACAATTTGCTGTAAGACTTCCAGTTCCAATTTCTCAAAACAGTCAGAGATCAGTTAAATGAATCTTGCATGTTTATGTGAGATGATGATGCTTCTTTAAGCAAATGACTCTTCAAGGAAATTCAAAGAGCTATTTTCTTTTCTTACTGTTTTTTAAATTTTTTGTTGGTAAGAAATTCCTTTAGGTTTGGGGCTGTGGGGAGGTAGCATGAGGGCCTGAATTCAAATCTCCAGCACCACGTAATATACTGGACATGACGTCTATGCATACATGTCACTCCAGTACTGGGTGAGGCAGTGACAGCAGGATCATTGATACTCACTGGTCATCAGCTTAGCTTAAGGTTCCCTGAGTGATCTGGTCTCAAAGGAATGAGCTTGAAGGTGATAGAACTGGACACCTGTTATCTCGTATCCCTGTATTCACTAACACCTGTGCATAGACTACTTACTAGAGATAATGCATACACAGATACACACATTCTGAAAGTCCTTAGGGAAAATGTAGCAAGCAAATTACACACACACAAACACACACACACACACACACTATGTGTGTGTATATGCCAAGTTTATATATATATATGTATGTATATGTATATATAATACATATGAATAGACAAAGTTTGTATTATCTTCAGAAATCACTGCTTATTTGGAAACCTGTTTGGATTTGCATTCAATAGTCATCTCTGCTTGGAGTCAAAGCCCCTGATAAATGCCTTCATCTTCATCTTCATATTATTGGAAATTACTGCTGAACACTGGTGCCCATTCATGTCAGCCAGGACCTTTTGAGACAGTAATTTTAGAGACAGAACTGAATTGATTTACTCACCTCCTCTGTAGATGGGAAGAAAATATCAGGGAGTGCTTTTTCTTTTGTTTTAAAGAGGGTTTTCATGATAGACTATTAAGCAATACTGTACCTAAACAAGCCATGCCTTTTGCTTGCCTTCTCCAGCCTCTCTCATTCTTCTTTAGGTATCTTTCATGTATGTTATTGCTGTCACGAGGCTCCTATCTTTCTGCTGCAGGTATAGCTGGTGACAGACAATGTCATGTGCTCAGGTCTGCCTTAAGAGAACTACAGTGGTAGTGAAAATGACCATGATGGTGATGTTATTGTAACCGTTGTATCCGTTGATAAGACAATAATGGGTGACAAACACTTCAGATTTAGCAACTTAAAACAATACTCGCTGATCCTTGCTTCCCCACTGCTGGTGGGTTGCCTGGGGTTTGGTGTTCTGAGATGGGCTGGGGAGTTGTGCTTCACAGTCTCAATCTAGCTGGGCTCTACACTTTACTGTTGGCTAGGCTCCTGTGTTCATCTTGGAGTCTGGACAGAAGGGGCACTAGCTATCTGAGGAAAACTGGGAGTGCTCTTAGTGATTACAGATGAAGAAGAGGATGTGTCAGTCACATCTCTTCTAAAACACAAACTATTTGAATATATAGTTTTACAGGAGAAGCTTGTCTTACTTGAAAACTGAGGCTGGTAAGTCCCACACTGCCCATGTGTGGGGCAGAGAGTCTGTGCAGCCAGATACAGCTTATCATAAGAAGCTGGAAGCCCCAGAATTAGAGATTGATGGTGCTGCCCAAGACTGGGAACCCCATATCTCTACCTCAAGGCCGCAAGATTCAGAGCTCAAAGGCTCATACACCCATGATCAGGGCATGTCTTCATCACTCAGTCTTTTCCATCCTCTTACAGACTCCCTTGTGTTTTCAAGCACTTGGGGGTCCCTCAATAAATCCAAGTAGATACCCAAAGTTAAGCACCACAGTGGGGTACTAGACTTTATAAGTTTTTATATTGTCAGGTCTGTTTGAATGCTCTTAGATGAAACACATTACACGGATGAGCCCAGACAAACAACAATGTAGCCTGACTCTTATGAAAACAAACAAGGCAGATGGCCAAGTCCAATGTCCATTTCAAATGTCTCACTATAAAAACCTGACAGATAAGTAAGGTGATAGATATGACAATTAGCTTTATTTAATCATGCTTTGGTGTATGCATCTAGCCAAATATTACACCACATGCCCAAATGCTTGAAATTATGACTTTTCTGTTAAAACAATGCTGATAATTTTTAAGCCTATTTCTCATGACAGATGGAAGCATAGTATTCTATTTTATTACACATCTTCCAGTTGAGGGGTATGTGCAGAGTCCCAACACAAGCAGAACAATTTAGGTAACATCAATCTTGGGATCCTAATGAGAGACCATACCACAACCTGACCTGATGTGCTAGAGAGGGGCTATGTCTCTGAAAGTCAGCAGATTTGAGGTTGTAGAATACTTCATTCTAGGGACTGGGAATACAGTGTAAATTTATATAACTCAGGCAAGACTTTCTGGTGTGCAGGAAGTATGTATATGAAGATCTGAGGTTGAAGAAAACTCAACACACATATGTTAGGAAGACTTTCTGTGATAGATAAACTAGTACCTTGTTAGAGCCAACTCATCAGCTTCAGGGTTCTGAGACCCACAGAGAGGGGACTATTACTCTAGAGAACTCTAGGATTTCTAGATGCTTTCAGAACCTAATGGAAATATTATACAAGATAACCACATGGAAAGAATGAAATTACTCATGTCTGTGTCATCAGGAGTTTGTGTTTGATGGATCCTGGTAACCATTTTAAAAAAGGATTTATTGTTTTCAACATTTAAAAAATGTATTTTATATACCACCCTTTCCATCTTCCACTTCCCTCTACCTACTCCCCCCACCATACCCCATCCATCTCCAATCAGATGGGGTAAGGCCTTCCATGAGAATCAACAATGCATGGCATATCAAGTTGAGGCAGGACCTAGTCCAAGCTACATAACAAGAAGGACCCTAAGAGGGACCCATGGATCTCACTGGGAAGGGGAAATAGACAAAATATCCTGGGTAAACTGGGAGTGGGGGAGAGTTAAAACTGATTTATTTTTAATTACATACATGTATGTAAGTTTTTAATGTGACTTCTTGTAGAGGCCAGAACAGGGTGGTGTTAGATCTCATAGAGCTAGAGTTATAAGCAATTATGAGCAACCCAATTTGGGTGCTAAGTCCTCTGCAAGAGCAGTGTGTAATCCTTAGCGACCTTAGACTAGTATTTAAATAACTTTTCAAACTGATTCATGTGCATGTTTCTGGTGGCTATTGATACACTTCATAAAGAAGGAATAAATCAAAGTAGGCAAACGCATCTTCCACTTACATGGGTGAGGAGCAAAGCATTAAGTCCTATTGTTAAAAAGATAGCTTTCTCAGAGAATCAAGGTACTGGAGAGTGATATAATGAATGAGCTGTGAAGGAAGTTGTCATTATGACTTTTGACAGAGATGAGTAAAGATGGGTGGCATCCAAGATGGGAATAGTCATCAGAAATATGACACCCAGGTGTAACATAATGAACAAAGGTTTATTTGGATTCATGATTCTATTAGAAAAGTCCATAATGGTGGGGTAGGCACATTTCTATAAGTTGTAGAAAGCATGTTTCACAAGATGTATGAACTTATAGAAGGCCCTTAGCTTTTATAATTGCTGAAGTAAGGTTCTGCCTTCTTTTTTAAATTTTTTATTATTTTTTCTTATTTTACATCAATCCCAGTTCCCCCTCCCTCCCTCCCATGTCCCCCAGAACCCCTTTCCAACCCACCCCTCACTCCACAGGGAGGATGATGCCTTCCTGGAGGGAGCAACAAAATCTGTCAAGTCATTTGGTGTAGGGTCTCAGCCCTTCCTCCTGCCTCTAGGTTAGGGAGTATCCCTCCATGGGGAATGTGCTCCAAAAGTCCTTTTGTGCACCAGGGATACATCCTGGTTCCACTGTCAGAGGTCCCTTAGACTGCCCAGGCTTTCTAACTGAGACCCATGTTCAAGGGGTCTGAGTCGGTTCAATGCTGGCTTCCCAGCTGTCAGTCTGGGGGTTCATGAGTTTCCCCTTGTTCAGGTCAGCTGTCTCCGTGGGTTTTTGTAGCCTGGTCTTGATCCCATTTTCTTATCACTCCTCCCTCTCTGCAACTGGATTCCAGGAGTTCGGCTCAGTGTTTAGCTGTGGTTCCTCTTTCTTCCAGCATTTATTCCAGTACTCATCTTCACTCTACAGGATTTAGTTCCAGCTTGGTGATCAACCTTAGACCATTAATGTGCTCAGGAAAATAGAAGACTCTGTACTTACCATTTTTCACCTCAGGCTCCTTTTCTGTCAGTAGCAGGAAACAAAAAGGCATTTGCCTGATGGCTCAGAAGCCAGGAAGGGAGGCTCTCCCAACAGGAATGAGAGGGTAACTGAGGATAGCCATAAAGTTGGAGCCAGGCTTGCACCCAAGAGTGTTTTCAGTGGCTTATATTTCTACAATTTTGCCTCTATTGTTTTTTTTCTGAGTGCTTAGATATTGATTTTTGTTTTATCTTGCATCCTGAAACACTTGTATTGGGCACCTTTGGTGCATACCTCTGTGAGACTCCATTCTTTCACTTCCTCCAAGTTCAAATATAGGAGCTATTGTGTGCTGTAGACCTTAATGAAGGCATGGGGTATCTGTGAGCAGAATCAACTCAGCACAGCAGAGAAGAGATAATTAACATTTAACATCAGCTGTGTTCTTTTGCTCTCCCCAACCTAAGGCTTATCAACCAGTTTTGAATATGGTAGAATTTTTGGAATGTATTTAAACCCCAGATCTACATGGTGTTCCTGGTCAATGAGCCCCATAAGGGTTTTCCTTACATTGGACTCCATAGTCCTACATCCCAAAGTTTGTCATACTTTTTTTCCTTATATAATTAATATTTTCTTCACCATACCTTGTTTGGGTCTTGGGCAGTTGTTATCTCCAAACATTTTAGTGTCTCTGTGAAGCCACAAATTTGTCATCTGTGGTATTGATTAAAATTTTTAAAGGGTTGTCCATTGTCACCATGGTTGAAGTGAAGTATTCTAATAAATTCTACTCAATAGAAGAAATCCTAACAGAGAAAGGGAGAGAGGATAAGACTGTGGAGGGGTTCCTGTACTTTCACAAATATATTATCCTTTATGTTCAGACAACGCTGGGAAAATCCACAGAAACAGCTGACCTGAGCAAGTAGGAGCTCATGGACCCCAGTTTAACAGCTAGGGAAGCAACATGGTAACAATCCAGACCCCATGAATGTAGGTGTCAGCAAAAAGGACTGAGCAGTCTATGGGGCTTCTGGCAGTTGGAACCAGGATATATCCCTAGGGCATGAATGGACTTGGGAACTCATTCCCTATGGAGGGATACTCTTTTAGCCTAGATACATGAGGGAGGGCCTAGGCCTTACCCCAAATTACTTGACAGATTTTGATGATGCCTCATGGAAGGTCTCACACTCCCTGGGGAGTGGATGGGGGATGGGGTGGGGGGACCAGTGGGGGAGCATGGGAGGGAGAGGGAACTGGAATTGATATGTAAAATAAGATTATTTATAATAAAATATATTTTTAACTTAATAAAAGAAATACTGACTTCATTTGGTCTTTCCTATAAGAAGTTTTCCTGATCATCTGTAAGATACCAATGTTATCAAAGTCAGGTGTCATGTGACTCTGTTCTAGCCTCTGTAGAGAAATACTGTGGCATTAATGACCTCATCCACCATGGCTTCTTGAGAAGTATTTTTCAATTTTTCTGAAAGTCTTTGCATTTCTTGAAAGTGAATATAATTTACAGTTAATATTATGTACCTTCCCAAGAAATGCTGCCCTGTTTGCTCACAAAACTGAGGACAATTTTTATCTTCATGACTTAAATCTTTTCTTGTTCCAGTCAAAGAGGCTTCATTAAAATATCCCCAAAGCATCCCCATACTCTTATCTAAGATATACCCATGTTTTGCTGTGACTTCTGGTTGTATTTAGCAATTCAAACAAAAACCAATATGCCATATTATAAAAATGGAAAGACAATACCAAAGAATACTGTGATACTTAGATTATTAACTCAGAAACACAAGAATAAGCCATGCAGCAAATCAAGGTGAAAATGTTACAGGCCAAAGGCATGTGGAGGTAAAGGGAACAAAACCAATCCAGTCTACCACGGACACTGGATGGTGAGTCTTTGTCTTGAGCCTGAAATAACTTTGTTTCATCAAATGACAGTAAAAATAGGGAAAGGCTATTTCAGACAAAGAGGCAGAAAGTAGTGCTGCGATGATCTTTCATCATGTGAAATAATGAACAGATGTGAGACTTGCTGACGTGGGTCGCCCCATATCTACCTCAGCCAAAGGTCCTGGCAGGACCCCAGCAGAGAGGCCAGGATAGCTGCTGCGTGTGACCAAGATCTCAAAGGACAGTAACTGTGTCCTGAGTATGCTCAGATGAAGTTCCTTAGCTAATGTCCCACGTGTTTTGAGGACAAGAAAAATGTCACTGTGGTATTATATTTGACCAAAAAGGTTTCTTGATGCCCACTTTTGGAATCCTCAAGGATGGAGATCAGGGCTGGGGTACAGAGATTACAGATGCTTCAAAGATGTTCCCTGGGATATTCAGAGCATCTTGGTGCTGGAGGCCAATTTACCTCCTCTGGCATGTCACTGTGACTCATTACAGGGACTGTTATGAATTCCAGGTTTGAGGATCCCCAAGTCCACTTGTGCTGTTGACACATAGGGGACATATTAACTACTGGGATATCAAGTATATGAGGTTTTGGAAATTTATTTGGGGAAACTAGATCCCCAGGGAGATTATATATTTATGTTAACTCAGCTGGTGTATTTTAAAATCTCTGGTTTATTTGTATTATTTTTAAAAAGATATTCAGTGTGTCTGCTATATTTAAGACATGTAGGAAGCCATACTTGTGTCATAGTCAACAAAACTGACTTGAAAGTTTATATATTAGCAAGTCAGTAAATAGTTTCAGATATTGGAACAGGATTGTGATGGGGTGATGAGACACCACTACCTGTGACTCCTGATGGTATCTAGGTTACTGGTTCCATTTGTCTCTGAGAACTCTAAATGTATTTAATCATAGGTTATATGTAAGGGCCTACAAATTGTTCTTTATTAAGCAGCTGCCAGCTGGGTTACTACATCATTTCAATCCAGGCAACTTACTGTTCATTTTATGACTAATGAAGTAAAACTTGGATCCCTTGCTTTGATATTTGAGGTCCCTCTAATGTAGTCCAGTTGACACTTGTAACCTCAACACCCCCTGTACTGTCTAAGCTCCTTGTAACCAGCCTGTGCTTCACCCCAATACACCATGTCTTTCTCTCATGCTTTTATACACAGGACAGAGGAAATATGGAAACATAATCTGGCATACTTTATGGTGCTGACCACCACCTAGGGTTCCCCTCTTTGTGTGAATTTCCATTTATCATTTCAATTAGCTGTGCCTTGAGACCCTGACCCATTCCTTTCATCTTGTCTCAGGAACACCTCAAAATCTTCAGCTTAAACTAATCTTACCTCCTTATTGTACACATGTCTGTTAGAGCATTTCCTATGATCTGCCTTGAAATATAAGTCATAATACAATCTAATTTCACTGCTAAAATAGGAATTCCTAAATAATGGAGCCTCTGCCTTCTTTCTTCTTTTCTTCCTCGATGGTCTATGAGTCTTGGGTTGCGGGGTTGTGGGGTTAGTATCTTTGACCTTAGTTACCAGCATTGCTATCCCCCCTCCAGCAACACCTCCATAGACAACACCTTCCTCCATTCCTCGGTCCCCAGAGAATTTATGCAGGAAAAGCCTGGATTCATTCATTCTTTGTGATCGAAAGGAGAAGATCATTAAGACATGACTAAGTCTAGACATCTATTCAACCAGTTGGGGGAGAATAAGGCCTAATTAATTTGATTTAGCAAAGTCATGAAATAGCATGTTAGGCCTTTTTAGCAGTTCATGGCTATATATGCTGCTGTTGTCATGCACCAAGTTTGGCATCAGATACCTTCAGTGGTTTTGATCTCGGGTATTCTAGAATGCTTTTCCCTCCTGACCCAAGTTAACTCCCAAGAAACAGACTCTGAGATAGAAATTTGTCAATGAGAAGTTCCTTGGGATCCACAGTTAGAAAATAATGAAGGAGGCAGTGTTGGCCATAGGGGGACAAATTCACAGGGTAACTGCTGGGGAGCATCCTGGTAGAGGAATAGCTCTTCAGAGCTGCAGAGAGGTGGCCAAGGGCCAAGATGTTGAACACTGAGAAACATGGTGCCCAGCAGATATAGCTGTGTTTCTAAACAGAGTGACCTTGGGCAGGGCTGCTTCCCTGGCAAGGGAGATTCCTAGGCAGGATTGCAGATAGGGAGAGATTACCAAGTGTGAATGACCTGAGCATCGTAGTGCCCAGAGGTTCTCTGCCAAGTGACAAAGCAATCCATTGGCTGTTAGAACCTTATGGTCATACCTGTCAGAAATCCTGGATACTTGGGACTTACATCCCTCAGCAGCTGCCCTTAACCAGTGACTAACAAATAACCCAGCCTCCTTTGTCCCATAGGGTCCTCCTGGTAGTATTATCTTTGCTGTCTTCAGAATTTCCCTGTGGAGTTCCACACCATTGGCCTCTGTGGGAGGCATATTTGCTTAGCAGTCTATGATTTTGATATTCTAGATGTCTGAGTCCCACTCCCCACTCCAAAGCTATTGGATGTTCCCAGAGACAATTCAAAATCTACTTACCACTGAATTCTCAGTGTAGTCTCAAGGAAATAATGATTACCAACTGTGAATTCATTGGGCATGTTGTTTAATGTCTATATGCCTCAGTTTCTCTAACTGTATCATGAACACAAAGATAACAATTAATTTGTAGAGTTAGAACTATGAATGAGCAAGTGCCTAGCACTAATATAGTCTACTATCAGTGGGATCTGTATCTGTAGATTGGGTTACATCCTCTGGAGCAGGAAGTGAACCTCTTTCTATACCCATTCTTCCTTTTCCATGGTTTCAGTATCCCTCTTGAGCACAGGTCAGAAGAGAAGTCCTGGAAAGGAGTACAGCATTGCCTGAAATACCTTGTTTATTTATTTTAAGTGGAGGAAGAAGAAGTCCCTAAAGGCAAGATGTTGAGTGTTATTTTGCGTTCCTGTTTATTGAATGTCCTGATTAGCACATCCTTATAAAGTGCCTCTTGAACTAATTAAATTAACTTGTATTGAAACTTCCACCTATTTTCACATGCTGCTCAAACAGAAACTCTTTATAGTTAAGAATTTAAGTTCCACCAAGAAGGAAAAACTGTTTAAATGGGGACTATAGCAGATGGGGCTTCTCTGGGTGAGAACATCACTTCCATACCTCCCCAGATATGGTGAAAGTGGATCAATGTCACCTTTGGGGATTCTTAACTATAGAGCACACTCTTTGACTACAAACCTGATTCAGTCACCTAAGCCTAGAGCAAGTCTACCACATGGATTTGAACTTTCCACGTTACCTCTGTTTGGTGGATTGTAGTTGATGGAATGATGCTTTAGACAGGATTGAGTGGCTTTTGGTGCTCTGTGAGGTAGGGTAGAGATTGTCAGCACTGACTGCTGTAGAACCTGGATAGGAATCAGTGTCTGCATTTTCTCCAAGCTCCAAGACTCTTTAGAGAATCTGCAGAGATTCAATTTTCCACAGAAAAAGTTCCCCCAGAACTTTCTACAGAATACTACATTTCACATTGTATATTGGGATATATACATAATTTGATATATATGCAGTTGTGTGTGTGTGTGCACGCGCACACACGCTCACATACATATGCAGTGTGTAATATGATATGTATAGAAATTTGTCCAGATGTTCCTTATTTTATGGTGGGATTACCTCCTGGTAAACTCATTATTATAAGTTGGCAGACATATGAAATCAAATTAATTTATTGTCCCTAAAAACAAACTGTAGTTTAGCCTTGTGCACCTAAAATGTGCACAGAACATTCTCTTTAGTCTACAGCTTGGCACAGTCACCCAGCCCAATGTCTAGTACAAAATAAAGTATGAATAGTTCATGTGATTGGTTGAATAACTGTATCACACAAAAGCTGTCACACAGAGAACTGTTGTATTGGTTATTTCTCTGGGTGACGATGTGACTGAGTGGGTACACTGACTCACTGTCCTATCCAGTTTCACCAGAGAGGATCTCACATTACATGTTGTTAGCAAAAGGAAGTTCACGATTCAAAATTTTAAGTATGGTTTGCTTTCAAGTATGTATTGCTTTTATAATATCAAAAAGTTGGAAAAGGTATAAATCAAAATATCAGTTTATAAATCATCTACATTTGTGTATCAGAACCACAAAAAGAGAGGAATTTGCCATAATTATGTATCATTCGGGGCTCTCAAGAGGAAAAGAATCAATAAGATGTGTATGTAAAAACATATTTATATGTATTTATATATAAATATACATGTATAAAGAATTATTGACTCATCTTATGTTAAAATAGTGATAGCAATTATCGCATAGCTGAGAGGCTGAGACCCTGAGTATTGATTGCTCCTTGAACTGGGTGCAGCAGTTGTAATCTGGTGCTGAAAACCTGTAGGGTTTCTGAAGAGCCACTAGCCCTTAGGTTACAACAGGAGCTGGGGAACACTGGTTCTGATATCAGTGAAAGAATTTGCAGCAACAGAGCAAATTAACTTGGTGACAAGAGTGAAGGCCAATCCAGCAGCAAGGGAGGGCATTGGAGCTAAAGGTGAATAAACTTTGTTTGGCCAAGTCCTTCTTAATCTGGGCAGCTATCAGAAGGTGCTGCCCACACTTGGAGGGGGTCTCTCCACATCAATGAAAGCAATCAGGACAATTCTTCAGTGGAGGATTCCTTCTCAGTTTTTTACCAGTTTGTGACCAATTGACATTTAAACCAACCATCATAGCCAACTCCTAAGTATCTTGTCTCAGGATTAATCATTTATCAGCTAAATGTAACCCCATTTACAAATGTATTAACTATGACATATTCCTCATTTCCTCTGTGACTCGGTTTCCTCATCCATTAAGAGAAGATAATGAAATGACCTCTCTCACATGGCTACCATTAGAATGACATGAACTATGGGTGTTATTACAGAGCCTGGGACAGAGCTTATGGGACATGGTAGTTTTCCCAATATTAAAAATGTCCCTTCTTAAGCACTCACTACTGGTTGTTCACAATATTCTGCAGAAGCTGCCCTTTAATGACCAAGGTTTTATATCAACAAGTGGAGAAGACAGTATTAATTTTTATATCTGAACAGCTGGAATTTCCAGGCTATGAAAGCCCCAGGGAAGAGACTGCATTGATGATGAGGGAACCAAGAAAAAGAACATGCTGTGGAAATTTGGATGTACCTGACTCCCATAGCTCATAGGGAGTGGCACTATTGGGAGGTGTGGCCTTGTTGAAATAGGCGTGGCCTTGTTTAAGGAAGTGCAACACTATAGAGGTAGGCTTTGAGGTCTCTTTTGCTTAAGTTTCACTCAGTGTCTCAGTCCACTTCCTGTTGCCTTCTGATCAAGTTATAGTCAGCACAATGTCTCCCTGCATGCTGTCATGCTCCTGGCCATGATGATAATGGACTGGATCTCTGAACCTCAAAGTAAGGTGCCCCACTTAAACGGTTTCCTCATAAGAGTTGCTGTGGTCATGGTGTCTCTTCACACCCTAATTAAGACACAAACCAAAACAGTAAGGTTAAGAATTTTGGTCTAAGCTCTGTAAGATGAAATTAGTCTATTTTTTTGTCTTTATCATCATACTGATGGAATATGATTATTAAATGCATATATACAAACTAACTGATATATGCTTGTGTATGACTATTGCATATATGACTATATGTGTGTGTATATGTGTAAGTATATACATTTAATATAGCTCATGTGATTTTTCTTGGGTTTTGGTACAGGGACCTTTGTTACTTTAATCTTGCCTTTGAACAACAGCCAGATGTTATGGGAAAGGTAAAGGCTTAAATGTCAGAGAGAATTAGGTTTGAATTTTGGTTCTGTTCTGAACTGTCTGTGACACCATAAGCAGTGACTCAGCAGCACCAGGCTCTGTCTCTTGTGCTAAAGAGGGTGTGCTTGATGTCTAAAGCCCATTACAGGTTTCTGTACAGAGGTGGCTTAGAGAGTACTGACTGGTCCATGTGTACTTCATAATGGCTGTCTCAAGGGAAAAAAAAATTCTGATGTGATTTCAGAATTTTCAAAGGAGAAATTAACTTTATGTAGCTGGTCTCAAATAAAATGTACTTGAAGATTCAAGGCTCTGAAAACTTGTATAAGTTTGTGTAGTGACTTTGATTTGATCATTGTCAACTCATAACAGATTTCTTTTGCTTGTGCAGTAGTTCCTTGGTGACGAATAGATCCCTTGTCCAGAGAGGCATAATCGGACATGGGTTAGCTGCTCTGAGTGGCACACAGATGCCAACCCAACAGGTGAGCTTATTAGAATAAGAGTGTAAGACTCTATTACACTCATTCATGCGATTTTTGTTGTTTTGGGTTTGATCCTAGCTCTGCAACTTATCTTCAGGGCCATAGACTTTCTAGGCCTCAGTTTATTTATCTGTACACTCAAAAGAAAAGGGCATTCTTCAAAGGGTTGTGGGGAGATCAGCTATTGTTGTCCTGCAGCATCTGCAGAGTCAGGTCTCCTCCTCTGTTGTTCATGTTTCCTGTTATTTTTTAAAAGTATGGGTGTCATTTCTGTGTACATGGATTACATCGTATTTCAGGAACCTTCCTACTGTGCTGTTCTGCTCTCAGGCCAGTGTTTGCTTGGGCTGTGGTATCCAGCTATGCTCTTACTATCTAAGGAGAACTAGCAGGGGGACCAAGTTTAAGGGATCAGTGAAAAGAAAGTGTGGGTAATTCCAGGTGTGGGAGTCATAGGTGGCCGACTCAGGCCATTAGTGGCAATGGATGGCACATTAGCACCATGGAGAACCCATCACTCTTTATCTTCTCCCCCTTCTGTGAGGATTCTTCTCTTCTGAAACAGTAAGATGACTTCCCACCACCCATGGTCCCTCTGAGAATCCTAGATTTGGATTCAAGTGTTGTTTAAATGGCTTTCTATTACACGTAAAACTCTGTTTTAAAATTTACATGTGATAAAGCTTACTTTTCCATGCCTAGATTTATGAGTTACATAAAATAGATTTTTGGAATTTTATAAAACAGTGGAGCCATGAAACACCATTGAAGACACAAACACCACTCCCCTACCCCCATCCCAGTACCCCATGTTAAGCTTTTTGCAGTTTTCTTAGTGTAAATATCTGTGTGTGCACATACAGAGGCCAGGGAGGATGTTAGCTCCTTTCCTCACAATTGCTTACCACCTTTTTTTGTTTGGAAGGCAGTCTCTCATTGAATCTGAAGGCTGAAGGTGGGTTTTTCTTTTCTTTTCTTTTTTGCTAGGCTGGCTGTCTAGTGAGCTCCGGATGGATCCTCTTGTCTCCACTTCCCCAGCTCTGTGGCTACAGACACAGACACATGTAGCATGGCCAGCTTTTATGTGGGCACTGTGGATTTGAAATCAAGTCGTCCTTTGTAACAAGTGTTCTTACCCACTGAGCCTTTCTCCATGGCCCTCATTCCTTTAATCATAGAAAACCACTTAAGACAGAGTCCTAGTGTGTTGAAGGACTACAGTAGACTGCTCGGTCTCAGACCAAGCAAAAGCTCTGAGGAATTTTCTTCCTCTACATTCTCATCTCACTTAAGCCTGCCACAGAAACTCTGGACCATGTGGGAATGAGCTGAGAATCAAAGATTGCCTCAGAGAAAAGGCTACTGGAACCCCCAAAAGAGTGAAAACAGGGGAGGAGTATCCAGAGGTCTACATGGAGAACAGAAAGATGTTGCAAGCTTCCTTTGTGTCTCTGTCAGATTTATAGTTGCTCCACTCATCACCCACACTAGTGACTGTTCCTGTCTGTCCTCCTATTGCCCCCTCTAAAGGGCATCTTTGAGCAGAGCCCAATCTGCACATCCATTTGGCAAGATTTCACAAATCAGAACTGTTCATTCACTTAATCATTCTTCAATTACCCACTGTGGCAGAACTTCCGATGAATAAAAAAATCATTTGTGGAAAATACATCTCCTTCAGCCATCAAACTTTTTGACAGAAATATTAAAAATGCAGAGAGGATTTTCCATTAGGATACTGGCTGTCCATATTTCTTGGTGAGATCTTATTATCAAACCTGAGGTAAATGTGTGTACTCAAGTAGCTCACAGCAATTGTATGCCTTTGGATTTCAAATCTCAGTAAGAAAAATCACAAATGTCAAAATGTGTGTCATTCTCTATGGAAAATTTTATGCCAGAAAAAGGGAGGCATGTTGCTGTTGAGTCATTGGGTGTCATGGCTGACAGGAATACTGATGAGGTGAATGAGTAGGCTGAGGGAGAATGAAGGAGAACACGGGAAGGCTTTGCTAGGCACAGGCTTTGAGATGTATGTCTAGTGCTGTTGAATTTTTCTCACATATTCTTTTACCAACAGCACCCCCTTCAATCCCAGTCCCTCTGTGAAATGTCACCTTGTCATAGAGCCACCCATCAGAATACAGACCAGGATTTACCAGGAGCCTTGAGATCCTTTTGAATATATAAAAGATGATGATTTCCGTGTGTGTTGGGGAAGGAAATCTTTTAGACTGTCCAGCTCACTGTTGGTGGTAACACCCCTGAGCTGGGGGTTCCTGGGTTCTATAAGAAAGAAGGCTAAGCAAACCAGGAGGAAAAGTCTATAAATCAGTTCTTGCCTACAGGCTCCCACCTTAAGTTTCTTGTCTGCCTGACATCCCTGGATGAATGGCTTAACAAGCTGTAAAGATGAAATAAATCCTTTCCTTCCCAAGTTGCTTTGGTCATAGTGTCTTATCACAACAATAGGAAAATAAGATAGCTGAGTTAAGGAAGAAACAAGTCTAGAATGGTAGGTATGGGATAGGGGGATTTGGAGCCATTGAGAAAGTTGAGATTAGTGTCCACTGTGGGTATGTGAAAGTTGCTATGTGCTGGTAACCAAGGCACATGTAAAAACAATAAGTAGTGTGTGGTGTCAGGTTGTAGACCCTACCAGCTCAGTTTGTAGCTCTCATCTAGGTGACTGTTCTCAGCTTACTCAGAAACACTTGTTCCTTTCTTGGTTCACTGGTAAGCCATTCTTGGTGTTTCAATCTGTAGATGTGGCTTTCAGTGTTCAACCTTCTTAGCCATAGCCCAATCTCAAGCCTCCACAATGGAACAGCTTCAGGCATTGGACCTAGCAGTCTGTATTTCAACAAGCCTCACTGGTATTCTCATTCACAGTGGCATGGGAACTAGATTGTGTAGCTTCTGCACAAAGGATTCTGAAGAGGCTCATCCATGGCACCCATCTCAGACTTTCTATCTGCTAGCAGCACATGCTTTCTCCTTGAGTCCCATTAAAAAGTCTGACATTCAACCTAATGGGAGGGGAATTATATGAAAGGAGACTCTCAGCATGTCTTTTGAAGAGTAGAGGAAGATTAAAGAGGTTGGGGATAATGAAAAATTCACAATAAATGAAGTAGTTCTAGCTGGAGAAAGGTAAAAGTTGACAAGAATTTAAAGTAGTGAAGAATGGCCATGAGCAGTAAGAAGATAGATAATTGCTGAGCTTGTTATTTCCTTTTGCCTGGTTAACTAGTACTCCCCTGATATTTTCCTATCCTCCCCCAGATCCATGTGGACATTCTTGGAAATAAGCTCTTTTCACATCTAAGGACAATGGTGTGGTCTGATAGTCTCAAACAGAGGCTAGATTGCTGTTATATGTTGAACTGAGGCAGCTGTTCCATGGTGTGTATAAAATTCAGTCACAATATATCTACTTGATAGTTTAAGCCAATATAAAAGGTAAATAATATTTAAGGAACTTATAAAGCAAGTGTGTAACCATTTTTTCACACAATTCATGGTTTTATTTAATGAGCTTCAGCACCATAGGATGAGAGTTGCCCCTAAAGGCCTCAATCAGCTAGACTATTGAACAGAACTGCAGAATGTAAATTGGTTTTTAACTAAAATCATACTGCTATTACTTTTTATGAAACCCATAATTTCTGGTAGAGAGCAAGCATATAGAAAGCCACTATTATGGAAATGCCTTGTGGGATTTGACCAAGCGCCTTTGGATGGTGAATGAATACTTGGTTGTTGATTTATATGCTGCAAGAGGCTGTGTAGGGCTAAATACATACCACAAGGTTCTTAATAATGTAGCTTTCATGGCCGTGTAGGTTGCATGTTTCATCTTTTAGTTGTACATGGGTTATATTTACTTACTTGTAATTTTAAAGAGACATACTTTCTTTCAATTACAACCTCAGGGTAGCTCTTTTCTTTGAGATGTTTGGTGGAATGTTCATTCTTCATGGAGACAGAGAGAAAGCAAAGAAAACTACTGGGTAAGGTTTGTTTTTTCCACCTGGTAACTGAAAGTAAGATTTTTTTTTCTCTTCCTCTGAGCTTCCTCAAGGATGCTGATGATTTTGGAAGTCAAAACAATGTTCAGAGAAAGATCAAAGCTTAGTAATTGCAGGTAATCTCAAATTCCAAGGACTCAGACTCACATTTCCACCTGTATCCCAGAATGCTTTGTCTGCAGGTCCCAGACTCATGCTATGTCAGATCAGACAATGTGGCCCCCCTTCTATAGTGCAGTGGGTGCTCTGCCTTCCTACAGGGCTCTGCACATAACACATATAACAAACTCATGTGGGAGAATGGAGAATAAAGTAGATTGTCATGAAAAGAAGCAGCTGGTGAGGATTGCCTTGGACTTGTCACGACAATCTTCCAGCATACCTCTCATGGTCAGGATGCATTGTCACTGTTATAAAAGTAGAAGACAGTGTGCATACTGCAAAGAGAATGTGTTTTAACAATATATTCACACTGACCCTGCCAATCAGAATTAACTCAATACCCTGGTCTCAGCTGTCTCAGCTACACTATGAGGCTAATAACATTAACTTGATCATTGCAAATGATAGCTACCACACCTGGGTCTAGGAAGCTGATGTTGTTGTTGATGATAATCGTGACGGTGGTGGTGTGTGCGTGCATGCATGTGTGCATGCATGGGGTCTTCTGTATGTGTGTACATTCATGTTTACTTGCATGTGTGTGAATATAGTTTGCATGTCACAGTGAGTGTATAGAGGTCAGAGGTTCGCCCTCCCCTTCCATCTTCTTTGAGGCAGTGTTTCTTTGTTGTTTGTTCACTTTATATTCCAGGCTTGCTGAGCTATGCACTTGCAAGGAATCTCCTTTCTCTTGTTTTCATCTCTTTTTAGGAACACTGAGATTAAAGCTTCTGGACCTGCTACATGCAACTTTTTACTGAGTTATGGGGATTCAAAGTCCTCACACTTATGCAGCAAGCACTTTGTATACTGATCCCTCTCCCCAGCTGCTGGGAACCAGAGATGCCCACGTGTAGCTGGCATCGTTCATTGGACTGTGGTTTCTAAGCCTGAAGCAAAAGCATCCTGATTCTACAAACGCAGAATGAATGCATCTTTTCCTCTGCCCTCCTAAAGTTCCTCAGAGAACTTTGCATGCATTGTGTCTCATGTTTAAAACATTGCTCTGTAGTTACACACAGGTTGATGTTTCAGACTCTTGTCTGACTTACCTCTGTGTATGTGGGGTCTGGCACATAGTAGGTGCTCAGCACAGATTGAAGGTAGTGGAGTTGAAAAGTTCCCTTAATTAAAGCGAAAGGAAGCTGGTTGTTGTTTGGCTTATCATGCCAGAGCCAGCATGGGGGCTAACAAGACAGGAAGCAGCCATCTGCAAGGACTATGCACAGCTCACCCCACTGAGAATGTTAATTATGTGTTTAAAGGGAGACAGGGAGCCCTGGTGGCTTTTGGCACACAGCAGTGGGAAAGGGGTGGTCCAGGATCGGAATACTAAATAGTATCTCCAGTTTGTGTTGCCAGCTCTCTGCAGCCCTGGAGAAGCAGGGAGGGGGGATGTGTTCCTAAAAGGTTGCAGTGTATCTGTTTATTTGGGAGGACTAATTCCTCCCTCTTCTTCTTCTGATGAGTCTGTAGGTGCCTTCGTCACCTAAACGGGGTGGTGATGTGCTTGGGTGCATGTATGTGGAGGGCGAGGTCAACTTTGAGCATCTTTCCTTATCAGCTGCCCACTACATTGTTTATTGATGTTGAGACAACATTTCTCACTAGCTTAGAACTCACTTTTAGACAGTGGTGGTGGTTCAGGAAGCCCCAGGGATCTTCCTGGCTTTGTCTTCCTAGTTCCAAGATTGTACATGTGTACCAACAGACTTGGCATTTTTTATTGAGGCTTTGGGAACCACACCCATATCCTCAGCCCTGGGTCTTCTTCAGTCCCTTTCTTAGAGCCTTGTCCAAATCTCCCTATTTTGAAGTTCTCCACTTTGCTCAGCTCTGATCTGTCATGGCTCTTCTCTATCCTCATATACCAGGTGTGGGAAATACAAGCTGATTAAAGCCAGTCTCAAAATGTATTGCCAATATTTTAATAAGTGTCATCCTAGACTTAATTCTATGTTCAGAATTTTATCCTATTGAAATGCTCCCTTAAAGGGAGTATAAAATATAATGCATGTAAAGACTTAAAGTTTAGAAGCAGCTGCAAGATTTATCAGTAAAGAATTACTTAAATAAATCTTGCTACAGTCATTTTACATAACTGTTAAAATGAATAAGGTAGACTTCTGTGCAGTGATTTAGCTGTGTTATACTGAGAAGGAACATTCCAGAATATTCTCTACTGTAAGACCCCATTATTATGTATAGAATGGTACATCTACTATTCATTTATTCAACATATGTTTATTGAGCATGTATTACCTGCATGTGGTGAGAAAAAGATTAAAAAACAAACACTCTGTCCTTTGTGGGAATTAAATTTTAACACCAAGGAGAATCAACAGAATCATAATAAGTAATCGAGCTACTTAACATGGTAAAAGGTAATTAGTGTTGGGGACAGCAGTGTCCTCTGAGACTTGTATGGGTCCTGAGGAAGATAGGCAGCCTTCATTTTGTACTAACTCTTTGGTTGTTCAGATAGGCTTGCATTCCTTTCATTTGCTTTTAAGAAGTTAAAGGGCTTCTTGATTCTGCCCAGGATCCTCAACTTCTCTCAGCCTTTCCCAACTACTTGTAAACACTTAGGAGTCTAGCCCTCCTTAAAAGCCAAATAAAGCTGAATTCCCTTTTCCCTTAAGTTCCCAGGGATCCAGCCCTGCCTTTCTCTTGACTTTGTATCCAAGACTTGAAAGAATCTTGGACTTTGAAGGTCTTTGGTTATATTATTCTACCCAGGCTCCTTGCCTCAGCTCTTGTGTTGATGAACCTGCTCTCTTGCCTCACCAGTGACTTGCAAGGACACACTGTCTCAGATGTCTGTGGCTCCCCTGGGATTCCCTTCTCACCTGTGGGGTTCAATCCTAGAAAAATTCATCTTTTCCTTTCACACATTCTCCCTGAATGACTTCATTCAACTTACTTTTCTTTTGTTTATGTTTTGTTATTTTTCCCCCCTAATTTGGATGTTCACTTGCTGCGTTTCCCCCAGCTTTCAATTCTACATGGCCATTTCTATTTGACACCACACTGGATATGTTTAAAACTGAAATTACAATGCTTCTTACATTTACTTGTTTCTTTTTATCACGCACGCACATGCATGTATATCTGTATGTATGTTGTGCACATATGTGTAGATGTGTTTACACATGTGGAAGTGAAGGCCAGAGACTGACATCAATAATCTTTTGATATTACTCTCCACTGTATTTTCTTGACAGGATCTTGAACCTGGAGTTACAGAGAGTTGTGAACTGCTATGTGGGTGCTGGGAATTGAACCCTGGTCCTCTGAGAGAGCAGTTAATGTTCAAAACCACTGAGCCATCTCTCCAGCCCCACTCTACTTTGGATCTTAACTGGGTCCCACCACAAACTCTCAACAGAAGCAAGTAGACCATCAGGTTTCGTTCCAGGCCTAGCCACGAACAGTGCGTGAATCCCCAGCTTCCTCTCTTTCCTCATCTGCCTGATCAAAAGCAATAGGCTCCAATCTCTCGAAGAGCATGGTACAGTAGTGAAAACAATGGGAACTCTTCAATTTCCTTTCTTCAGGGAAGAAAGCCCTGAAATAGAGCTGCTTGTTGGGAGTATCCTCTGGATTTTCTATGATCCAGAATACACTCTTATTCAATTCATCCACTTAGGTTATGAAGTTGATTGTCAAAGCAGGTAACATTAATTACTCTAATATAGTCAGCAGAATATAGTTCTTCCCATGGTACTTGACAGTACAAAATAGTGTTTGCTGAGACTCTGTGAGCTCATAGAGGAGTGTAGTAACCATCAGTCATTGATTGGCTTGACAGTTTGTAGCACAAGTCTATAGAAAGGCCTCCCAACAGTATATATTTACAGTAATTCTTCTACTTAGCTTCTGTCTTGTCAGGTTCTGACATGCCTTGGGGTCTGGGTACACATACTTGCTATAGATGTAGTGGTAAATCCATTCTGTGTGCTGGAGTTAGGCTCATATCAGTCTTCATAGTGTCAGTGGCCTGCCCCTATCCCCCACAACATATGTATCTGATGATCTCCAACCTCTGTTTCTCAACTATTTCTTAAATGGCTCTTTGAGCTGCCCTCTATCATTTTCATGACATAGATATGGAGCATTAGTAAACCCAGTGCTTGTCAGCCATCATGGCCCACAGCCTTTTATAAGACATAGAACCCACAGTGGAGATGCAGCATGCATGTCTGCTCAGCTCTAGGCAGTATGCCTGTACTCATTGGCTGAGAGTGCATGGGGGAAGACTGGCACACTCACTTGTCATTGGCTGATGGGACATACAGCTGTGTGCAGAGCCTTGGGAAAATACATACCCAGAGCATATTATTGTAAAGTTTTAAAGGCAAAAGAGATCTTTGGAAAATAGTATTGCAGAGGCAAATGCCTAAATATGAAACTGCTAGTGGTATGAGTTGGAGATGTTGGTTTATTGACCATTTTGCTCTATTGTTACAGCAAAGCATGCTGTCATGAATCTGTGTTGTATCAGGATACATCTGGTTGTGAATGGATATTGAACAGGCTCTCAACAGTCTAAGGGTGCTGGGTAACTGTAGATTGTCTTACGTGTTAACTTCCAGTTTTTAAGGAAAATAAAAGAAAATATTTGGTGATTCTCTCTATGTCTCTGTGTATGTCTGTCTGTCCATCTCTGTTTTTATCTTTGTCTCCCCATCCCCCGTGTGTGTGTGTGTGTGTGTGTGTGTGTGTGTGTGTGTGTGTGTATGCGCGCACGTGTGAAAGTATATTTGTTATATTCATGTGTGCATATGTGTATTTGAATGCAGATACCCACAGAAGCCAGGAGAAGGAATTTAATCCCATGAGCTTGAGTGACAGGTAGATAGATATGAGCTATATGGCATGGGGACTGGGAACCAAACTCTGGTTCTCTACAAGAACAGTGAATGCTTTTAATTGCTAAGCTATCTCACTAACCCCAGATCCTTGTAGGGAAGAATTATCTCTTTGAGTGGCCACAGATCCCATATAAGCTTGAGATAAAGTAAGGGTTCTTATAAAGTGTGTTTGTGTAGACTTTGTGGCAAAGATCTGTTAGGCCAAGTTCATGGCTTCACTAGTAGGATGTTTTGTTCCTCCTGCACACCACCTTTTTGGGTGGAGACAAGAGATCCCTAAAGGATATATAGTTAGAGTCACTAGCAGTCAAATATTAGGGCATTATGGTCAACTATCAACATGGAATTAGAGTTACTTGGGAATAGGAAAGCTCAACAGAATTACCTCCATCAGATTAGCTTGTGGCAGTGTCAATGAGACATTATATTGATTGCTAATTGATATGAGAAAGTCCAGCCGACTAGAGGTGGGGCCATATGCAAGTAGACCCAGGCTATAAAAGAAAGCTAGCCAAAAAGCCCTAGAAGAGAAAACCATTAACCAATGTTCCCCCATGTTTTCTGCTTTAGCCCCTGCCTATAGGCTCCTGCCTTGACTTCCTGTCCCGGCTTTTTTCAATGATGGACTGTGATTCATAATTGTAAACTGAATAAAACCTTATCTCCCTGGTTAGTTTTGTCTTGGTCTTTGTCACAATAGAGAACAAACAAATATAAAGGACCAAGGGTATGGGTTAATTCTACTGACCAGTTATTAGCAGCCTGGAGGGGAAATTTCTGAGCATGACACCTGCTGAACTTAATTTTTCTTCCTGGTCTGTGAAGAAGTGTGTGGAGATGGAACTCCACAAAATCATCTCTGTATTTGATTACAAGCTATCAGAATGGCTCCTTTATATCCCAAATTTGTTGCTTTGATCATTCACTGTACTCTTTTTGATCCGTAGCTCTCTTAGTAAATAGGACCTGGGGCAAGTACAGGCTTCATATAATGTTCCTACAATTCTACAGAACAATTTTGTCTGAAACAAAGGTTATCTGGATGGGTTTTGTTTTTGTTTTGCTAAATTGAATGAACTGTGAACACTGGAGTAAGTAGACATCCACACACAGGGGACAGGCAACCACAAACACAAACACAGCCAAACAAGCCCCACAAAAAACATAAAAATATCCCAGGATCTATGTATAGACCTGATGCCTTTCAAACAAATTCAAATGGATCACAAATATAAGTGTATGTGAAACTCATATCCCCCCCCCCCCAATAAAAAATAGCATAAAGTAAGAAAACTAGGTGTCTTTGGCTCTGGTAGTGACTTTAGATCCAATGCCTGAAGATAGTATCCATGAAAATACAAACAAAAATGGAGAAATCAGACTTCACTAGAATAAAAAGCATACTATTCTAAAAAAAGACATTGTTAGGAAAATGAAAATGTAAGACAGATTGGAAGAACAGACTTGCAAACAGTTCAGTGACTGCTATCAGTGATAGTATTAATTTGTATAACTTTAAAATTATAAAACAATCCAACTAGAAAATAGGTAAAAGACTTTACTACTGTACCAAAGAGGTGTTACAGATTTCAGATAAGCATCAGTTTTAAAATGTAAGTAGCAGCAGTATGTTATTATTTCCTTATTAGAATGGCTTACATCCAAAATGCCAACAATATGAGATGCTTACAGAGACATGGAGCAGCAGAGGCACTCGGTTTTGCTGGTATCAGTTCAAACTTGTATGGAGTGCTTGAAAAACAATTTAACAGTTGGTTACAAACTAAAAAGTCTTATTGTCAGATCTGTAAACTACTAAGGTTTCAACTCACTTGGTTAACAACTCTGTCCAAATAAAAACCTGAGTGTGGACCTTTGTTTTATAATTGTTGAATACTGGAAGCAATCGAGATGTTCTTTGAAGCCAAAGGGACAAAAAAGAAAAAAAAAAGTGCATTCACACAACTGGATATTATTTAACGCTGCATATAATGCCACATGGTAAAAGCCACTATGTATGTATGATTCCAATGACATGGCATTTTGAAGAATTTAAATCTATGGCTACTGTGACGTGCTTGCCAGGACTTGGAAAATAGGGAGAGTAGAATACGTGTGTGACAGGAAACTTTAAGGGCAACACATGTATTATCTCTATCACTGTAATGTAAAGTATGTGCCAGTACGTATTTGTTGAAGTCTCCAGGACATACAGAGTGAGTGATAATTTAAATATGGGCTCAAATGAATGTCCTGACATTGACACCTCATTTATAGCAGATATACCACATTAATGCAAGTTGGTAATGAGCTGAGGATGCTGTGGCACAAATATGGGGTGATGTGGGAATTTTTTTTTTTTTTTGTGCTTTCTATGCAGTTTGTTTGTAAACCTAAACTTATTCTGAAAAGAAAGGAAATCTTTTTTAAAGGTACAAAATGACAGTCAGAAATGGCATCTGTCAAAAGGCAGGGAAGGAACCTCTGAGAACTATACCTCTTTAGAAACACCACAGAATATTTGTAAAAAATTAGAACCAGCCTCATAAGGACAATAAAAGGTAGAAAGGTAGTTCAAGAAGGATTATAGCAGGCCAGTGATGAGAAAGCACTGTAACAGGGTACTCCCTTCCTCCCTCCTTCCCTCCCTCCCTGTCTCTCTTCCTCTTTCCCTGAACACCTAGTTCTAGAAAAAGCAAAATGTGTTTTGTCCTCAAGGAGTTGTGTCTGTCTGTTTTGCTTTAGTGAACTGTTACAAGAGACTCCCTTTTCTTTCAACTATTTTGGAACTATATGTGGGTGGTGAAACTCTAAGTGTCATAAACTCAATGGAAACCAAATATGAGGTCTTTTCCATCAGGCGAAAAAACTGAGGAAACCTGTGAGCATTCTGGGGCCCTGGGGTACTGGAGATCCAGAGAATGACATCATAGAGGCCATGGGGCTTGTAAAGTTATTGTGTGTGTATAAGGAACCTAGAAAGACACGCATGCTCATGATGGAGGCATGTGCTTACAGAAGATCTGAGAAGACTATGTTCTCATTTCTGCCTAGGCTTTGGCTTCAGAGAAAACAAAATAAATGCTAAGGCAGAGTTTTGAATTGCATAGCTAAACAATGAGGGTGTTTGACACAATGCTGGCTTGCTAGACTGCAATGTATTTCACTCTGTATTGTTTCATTTTCTGTTAATTTTTTTCCATTTCATTAGTTTTTATTTCTCTTTAATTTTTGTTTGTATAGGAAATATCCAGAATTTCATTTCTAATAAACACAAGCCATATAAAAACAAAAAATATGATTTATCCATGGCAAAAAAGGAAATTATCAAGGGACTATTCCTGAGGAAGCACAAACCCTGGACTACACTGAGCAAAGACCTTAGATTATATTGCTCCAGTATTCTTAGAAAGCTAAAGAAGACCATGAAAATAACTAAGAAAACAAAGAAAATGTCTCGATTCAGAAAAATTATGAAGTGATATTGTGGTGAGGCAATACTCTGAAATTATCTGTTACTTTCTGAGCCTGGAATTTTGATGAACTCACAGAGTTAATAATACACTTTGAAGGTAATAAATGAATGTCAGAAAGGAAATGAACATATAATAAATGGCAACTGACTCCAAGATAACCAAGATGGCTGTTCTGGCTGTTCCCAGTGACCTAATACCAGCAAGGTAATAGTGACTGGAAGGATAATGTAAGCTATATGTAGCCAGTTAGCAAACTAGACCCAAGACTATAATCTATTTGCCGGTCCATCATCTTTCTATTTATCAATCATCTGTTTATCCCTCCCTCAAGAATCTGCCTGGATATATGAATCCTTCATGTATGAAGAGGCTTAAGTTAATGAAAATGGCATTGCTCCTGGGGTATGATTTTGTGAGATGTCATTAGGGTGTTAGAAAGACTCTGAGGCAAGGAGCAGAGGTGATTTTCCCAGCTCTGAAGTCAGCAGGAGCCACCATAGCTGATCCCAGACTCATCTTTATTATCATAATTCCACTCATTTGCTTCTTTCACTTAGGCTGTTTGGGTTTGAACACTGGGGTGAGACAATGCCCTAGGGCTTATTTACTCTTCCCATGGGAGTTCATGTATTTTCAAGGGTGAGCCTAAAAGTCATCATATTCTGCACAGGTTGTCCATTATGACCTGGATGTTGCCTTAATTTCTAAACTTGGATCATTGCACCAAAATACTTGGCTTTAAAGCAAAAGTGGAGGGAGTTTGAGCCCAGAGAGTTCTTCTCTAGGTACTTATAAGTCCTTGTCACTCCAGAAGGTAACAAATCTTACTAATTCTTTGGGCATAAAGGGTTGTCAATGGCTCAATCTATATTTGTTATTTTGAAATTGAAAAATTAACTTGCGCCCCAGAGATCCGCCTATCTCAGCGGGTCCACTTGGAGTTCCTGCAGGCAAGATCCTTGACCCCCAAATCCGGGCCCCTGCAAAAGAACGAGGTCTCAGCTGGAGAGCGCCAGTTTCCAGTGAGATCCCACTACCCTGCAAAACCTTCTCAAGTTCCAGCCCAGCCCCTCGTCCTCTTATGCCGGCTATTGGCCAGAGGTGAGTCTGGGCCCAATCGGGGCTGCCTGTCCCCTTCAACCTCTTTACCCCCCCTCCCCCGCCTGAACTCCCTGGATTGGCCCCTGATCCTGCTGCTCCTGTCTCCAGTCCCCTTTGAGAGCACCCTTGGAGCTCTGATACACCCCCACCCATCCCAACCTCCAGCCTACCCCCCACCCTGTGCCCTACCCCACCTACGGTCCTGCCGCTCTGGTTGAGCACTGGGACAGAGGGTGGAGCCAACAGTCCACCCTACTTGGAGACCTCTCGGGAGCAACTCCGAACAAAGGAGACCTGACTATCCACGTGGGACCACCTGTAATTTCCACCGGCTTGGTCCCTGACCCCACCTCCAGTCCTCTGCTGGAGTCCCAGGCCCCTCCCAGAGATCCGCCTATCTCTGCGGGTCCACTTGGAGTTCCTGCAGGCAAGATCCTTGACCCCCAAATCCGGGCCCTGCCAAAGAACGAGGTCTCAGCTGGAGAGCGCCAGTTTCCAGTGAGATCCCACTACCCTGCAAAACCTTCTCAAGTTCCAGTCCAGCCCCTCGTCCTCTTCTCCCGGCTATTGGCCAGAGAGAAGCCTCCTAGAGAGCTTGGACCACACAGAGATACAGACATTGAATCTTTGATCCACATAAGCCCATCTGGGAAGGACCATAGAGAGAGGGAAGAGACACCACCAACACCTACAGGAAGAAACTATGGGAAGAAGGCAATACAAGAGAACACCTAACAACAGAAAGACAAACATGACACCACCAGAATCTAGGGAATCTACACCAACTAGAATGGAACACAACAACAAAGCAGAGGAAGCAGAAGGGTATGACTTAAAAATCACCATCATAAAAATGATAGAGGCCCTCAAAGAAGATATGAGAAAATCCCTTAAAGAAATAGAGGAAAAACAAACAAAAAAGTGGAAGAAATGAACAAATTCCTTAAGGAAAGTACAGAAAGCCAAGAAAAAACAATTAACCAGGTGAAGGAAACGGTTCAAGATTTGAAAACCGAAATTGAGAAAATAAAGGCAACACAAATGGAAGGAAAGCTGGAAATTGAAAAGCTGGGCAAAAAATCGGAAACCACGGACACAAGCATAACCAATAGAATTCAAGAGATGGAAGAGAGAATCTCAGGCGCAGAAGATAAACTAGAAGAAATAGATTCATCGACCAAAGAAAACCATAAATCCAACAAATCCTTAACACACAATATCCAGGAAATGTGGGACACCATGAAAAGGCCAAACCTAAGAATAATAGGCATAGAGGAAGGTGAGGAAGCCCAGCTCAAAGGTGCTGAAAACATATTCAACAAAATCATCGAGGAAAACTTTCCAAATCTGAAGAAGGACATGCCCATGAAAGTACAAGAAGCATACCGAACCCCAAATAGGCTGGACCAAAGAAAAAAGACCCCTCGACATATAATAATCAAAACACCTAGCATACAGAATAAAGAAAAAATATTAAGAGCAGCGAAGGAAAAAGGACAGGTAACATATAAAGGCAGACCTATCAAAATTACACCTGACTTCTCCATGGAAACCCTCAAGGCCAGAAGGTCCTGGATAGATGTTCTAAAAGTATTAAGAGAACACAGATGCCAGCCTAGGCTACTATATCCAGCAAAACTCTCAGTCAATATAGATGGAGAGAACAAGATATTCAATGACAAAACCAGATTTTCCCAATATGTATCTACAAATCCAGCCCTACAGAAAGTATTGGAAGGAAAATTCCAACCCAAGGAAGGTAACTATGCCCACAAAAATGTAGGCAACAGATAATCCAACTACACCAGAAACCTAGGGTGAAGCAGAACAAATATATTCACAATACCACTGCCAACAACAAACCTAAATCAAACAACCATCAACAATCAATGGTCCTTACTCACCCTCAACATTAATGGTCTTAACTCACCTATAAAAAGACACAGATTAACAGAATGGATACGAAGACAGAATCCATCCTTCTGCTGCATACAAGAAACACATCTTAGCTCCAAAGATAGACATTACCTCAGGGTAAAGGGTTGGGAAAAGATTTTCCAATCAAATGGAAATAAGAAGCAAGCAGGCGTAGCTATCCTAATATCTAACAAGCTAGACTTCAAACCAAAACTAGTCAAAAGAGATGAAGATGGTCATTTCATATTCATCTCAGGAGAAATCCATCAACACAAAGTCTCAATTCTGAACATCTATGCCCCTAATACAAAGCCACCCACATTCGTAAAAGAAACACTACTAAAACTCAAAGCTCATATAAAATCTCACACACTTATAGTGGGAGACTTCAATACACCACTCTCAACACTAGACAGGACCACAAATCAGAAACTCAACAAAGAAACAAAAGAATTAACAGAAGTTATGTCTCAACTGGGGCTAACAGACATCTATAGAACATTCCATCCAAAGACAAAAGAATATACCTTCTTCTCTGCTCCACATGGAACCTTCTCTAAAATCGACCACATACTAGGAGACATAACAAACCTCAACAGATACAAGAGAATAGAAATAGTCCCCTGTATCTTATCGGACCACCATGCTTTAAAATTGGAATTCAACAACAATACAAATAGCAGAAAACCTGCAAACTCATGGAAACTGAACAATGTGCAATTGCACCACTCCTGGGTCAAAGAAGAAATAAAGAAAGAAATTAAAGACTTTCTAATATTCAACGAGAATGAGGATACAACATACCCGAACTTATGGGACACCTTGAAAGCAGTGCTACGAGGGAAGTTCATTGCACTAAGTGCCCATATGAAGAAAACAGAGGATAGTCACATAAATGAATTAACAGCGCAACTGAAAACCTTAGAACAGAGAGAAGCGAATTCACCCGCAGGAGCAGACGCCAGGAAATAATCAACTTGAGGGCTGAAATCAACAAAATAGAAACCAGGAAAACAATACAAAAAATCAATGCAACAAAGAGTTGGTTTTTTGAGAAAATCAACAAGATTGATAAACCTTTATCCAAATTAACGAAAAAGCAGAGACAGAACATGCAAATTAACAAAATCAGAAATGAAATGGGGAACATAACAACAGACACAGAGGAAATCCAGACAATTTTCAGGTCATACTTCGAAAATCTGTATTCCACAAAAATTGAAAATTCAAAGGAAATGGACAAGTTTCTGGATAACTATCACTTACCAAAATTAAATCAAGAACAGACAAACAACTTAAATAGACCTATAACCCGAAATGAAATAGAAGCAGTCATCGAAAGCCTTCCAACGAAAAAAAGTCCAGGGCCAGATGGATTCAGTGCAGAATTCTACCAGACATTCAAGGAAGAACTAATACCACTACTCCTCAAACTGTTCCACAAGATAGAAACAGAAGGTTTATTGCCAATCTCTTTTTATGAGGCCACAATAACTTTGGTACCCAAACCTCACAAAGACACAACTAAGAAAGAAAACTACAGACCAATATCCCTGATGAACATCGATGCAAAAATACTCAATAAAATAATGGCAAACCGAATTCAAAAATACATCAGAGAAATCATCCACCATGATCAAGTAGGCTTCATACCTGGATTGCAGGGATGGTTTAACATACGAAAATCTATCAACGTGATCCACCATATAAACAAACTGAAAAAGAAAAACCATATGATTATCTCCCTAGATGCAGAAAAAGCCTTCGATAAAATTCAACACCCTTTCATGATAAAGGTATTAGAGAGGTCAGGGATAACAGGAACATACCTAAACATAATAAGAGCAATATACAGCAAACCAACTGCCAACATCAAACTGAATGGAGAGAAACTTAAGCCAATTCCTCTAAAATCAGGAACAAGACAAGGCTGTCCTCTCTCTCCATATCTCTTCAATATCGTACTAGAAGTTCTAGCTAATGCTATAAGACAACAAAAGGAGATCAAGGGCATCCAAATTGGAAAGGAAGAAGTCAAACTGTCTCTATTTGCAGATGATATGATAGTTTACATAAGCGACCCAATAAACTCTACCAGGGAACTCCTACAGCTGATAAACACCTTCAGCAAACTAGCAGGATACAAGATAAACTCAAAAAAATCAGTAGCCCTATTTTTTTCAGACGACAAAGAGGCAGAGAAAGAAATCAGAGAAACATCACCCTTTACAATAGCCACAAGCAACATAAAGTATCTTGGTGTAACGCTTACCAAACAAGTAAAAGATCTATATAATAAGAACTTTGTGACTCTAAAGAAAGAAATTAAAGAAGATACCAGAAAATGGAAAGACCTCCCATGCTCTTGGATAGGTAGGATAAACATAGTAAAAATGGCAATCTTACCAAAAGCAATCTACAGATTCAATGCAATCCCCATTAAAATCCCACCACAATTCTTCACCGACCTTGAAAGGATAATAATTAACTTTATATGGAAAAACAAAAGACCCAGGATAGCCAAAACAACCCTATACAATAAAAGAACATCAGGAGGCATCACCATTCCTGACTTTAAGCTCTACTACAGAGCTATAGTTCTGAAAACAGCCTGGTATTGGCATAAAAATAGACAGGTAGACCAATGGAATCGAATTGAAAATCCTGATATTAATCCATGCACCTATGAACACCTGATTTTCGACAAAACAGCTAAAATGATACAATGGGGCAAAGACAGCATCTTCAACAAATGGTGCTGGCACAATTGGATGAGGGTGTGTAGAAGACTGCAGATAGACCCATGTCTGTCGCCATGCACAAAACTCAAGTCCAAATGGATCAAAGACCTCAACATCAATCCAGCCACATTGAACCTCTTAGAAGAGAAAGTAGGAGGTACCCTTGAACAAATTGGTATAGGAGACCGCTTCTTGAACATAACTCCAGGGGCACAGACACTGAAAGAAACAATTAATAAATGGGACCTCTTCAAACTTAGAAGCTTCTGTAAGGCAAAGGACACAGTTGACAAGACCAAACGGCAGCCCACTGACTGGGAAAAGATTTTCACTAATCCTATATCCGACAAAGGGCTGATCTCCAAAATATACAAAGAACTCAAGAAACTAGTCAACAAAACACCAAATAACCCTATTAAAAAATGGGGTACAGAACTGAAGAAAGAATTCTCAATGGAGGAAATCAAAAAGGCTGAAAGACACTTAAGAAAATGCTCCACATCCTTATCTATCAGGGAAATGCAAATCAAAACAACTTTGAGATACCATCTTACCCCTGCCAGAATGGCTAAAATTAGAAACACCAGTGATGACTTATGTTGGAGAGGATGTGGAGAAAGTGGAACACTCCTCCACTGCTGGTGGGAGTGCAAACTCATACAGCCACTTTGGAGATCAGTATGGCGGTTCCTCAGGAAAATGGGAATTAGTTTACCACAGGACCCGGCAATCCCCCCTCTTAGGCATATACCCAAAGGATTCACATCAATGCAACAAAGACATCTGTTCAACTATGTTCATAGCAGCACTATTTGTAATAGCAAGAACCTGGAAGCAACCTAGATGCCCTTCAATTGAAGAATGGTTAATGAAGATGTGGCACATCTACACAATGGAATACTACTCTGCAGAAAAAAATAATGGTATCTTGAAATTCGCAGGCAAGTGGATGGCACTTGAAGAAACCATCCTGAATGAGGTAACCCAGTCACAAAAAGAGGAACACAGTA
Source organism: Phodopus roborovskii (assembly GCF_943737965.1). Taxonomy (NCBI): domain Eukaryota; kingdom Metazoa; phylum Chordata; class Mammalia; order Rodentia; family Cricetidae; genus Phodopus; species Phodopus roborovskii. The sequence continues at coordinate 68,975 of NW_026125371.1, read as the reverse complement.
TGTACTCACTCATATATGGATTTTAGACCTAGATCAAATGATCACCAGCCTATAATTCACATCACCAGAGGAACTAGGATACAAGTTGTATTCTAAGAGATTCATATAAAGTCCCTCACAGAACTGGGAAGGGACAAGTCCCCCAGACCTCAGGTATAGTGGGGGAGGACAGCTAATGGAGAGAGAAGTAGGAGAAAATGAGAGGGAGGAGAGGAAGGCATGTGTGACTAGGGAGGATTGAGCCTGGTTAGGAATGGAAAATAGGAAAGAGAGAGAGAGACAGAGACAGAGAGAGAGAACATAAAAGAGGGAGCCAATATTGGTTTGAAGATAAAGTTGAACACAAAGAAAGGTCGAGGGAACTACAAAACTGCTCCCAACTAACAATCTCAGCTTCCGTGGAAAGGCTATCATAAATGCCCTTCCCCGGAGAGTGAGATCAACAACTAACTTCTCCATGGAGTCCTCAACTAATGCCTGTTGAAAACAGGAGCAAACACCCATACATAAACACTGAGTCAAACTAGAACCCAGAAGCAGATGGAGAGGACAAGACCATGCGGTAGAAGTACATAGAGACAGCTTACCTGAACAAGGAGGAGCTAAGGGCCACTAGACTGATAGTTGGGAAGCCAACAGAGGTCTGACTCGGACTCCCCTGAATATGGGTCTCAGCCAGAAGGTCTGAGCAGTCTAAGAGACCTCAGACAGTGGAGCCAGGATGTATCCCTGGTGCACAAAAGGACTTTTGCAAACATATCCCCCATGGAGGGATAACGGCCTTATTTTAGAGATAGGGAGAGAAGCCCTAGTCCCTACTTCACAGGACCTGTCAGATCTACATGACCCCAACTGGATGGCATTCCCCTACATATTGTATTGTGGTGGGGGGTTGGGAGGGGGAGGGTGTTTAGAGTGCATGGGAGAGGGTAGAGAGGGCAAAAGGGAGGGAAGGAGGGAGGGAGGGCTTGGGGGGAGGGAGGGAGGGAGGGAGGGAGGAGGGAACTGGGATCGACATGTAAAATAATAATAATAATAAAAAAAAAAAAAAAAAAAAAAAAACGCTTTGACTCCAAAATTTAAGTTGAAGAACAAGTTACTGGGGAAAAGTATTTCTATTTTTGTTTCCACAGAAAATGAAAAGATGTGGATTCCTTCCAGACTAATGTGGTTTGATCACACCAGACCGCCTGAAACAGAGTACAAGCTGATCCTACATTCCAAACAGCTGGACAAAACAGCCCTACAGACTACAGCTAGGATATCTGAATCTTCTTCGAATCCCCCAAGACAGCGCCCCTTACCAGCAGGAAGTAGTTTGGAAAGAACGACGCCCAAATTCCCAAATATTGTGTATAAATGTTTGTTTTCATTTAATTGGACTTTGTTATATAAAATTAAATAAAAAATACTCTATATGCAAAAAAAAAAAAAAAAAAAAAAAAAAAAGAAAAATTAACTTGCATGACTTCCTAGTCAGTTACAGGAATGTTAATTCCATTTCTCAAAAAAAAAAAAAAAAAAAAAATGCTTGATATAAAGCCAGAAGATACATTTTGACTAGTATTAGAAAATACCAAATAATTCAATGTGAGGCTGAATCTGTCAAAACAAGAATGGCGTTTTAAAAATGTGCATTATTGAATTGGAAAGCAGACTGGAATTAGTTATTTGAGGCACACGAACTCTAAATGATCAAAGGTTTATTGACTTTCTTACAGAACAGGAAGAGCTGACTCTTTCATGCTGTCTAATGATCACTTTTGCTCAAAAGCTTAGAGTGATCTCAGCTGAAGATGCAAACTTTAGATTTATCATTATTCACTCCATGCAGACTAATGCTCAATGTTAAGAAATAACTAGGATCAAATGTGGATCTTATTTGGGGGGAAATGGGTATCAGAGTTAGGTCAATGATTGCTTAACTAGCTATATTTCTTGGAAATTTAGGTTGAGTTTGTTATATTAATTCATAGTTTAAATACTAAGATATCATTGTTGTGCTTGAGGCCTAACATTTGATCCCTCCTTTGAAGCACAAGCAAAAGTTGAACAATACAAAGAATGGCTTTTAAGGATATTCCTTTGTCTTTGTGAGTGTTCAGGTAGTTTGGCTTTACTTTTTATGTTTTCTTTTCAACAGGAGGTTAGAATGTTAATGAAGTGGGATCTTTTCATCAACCTAGTGAAGGAAGCAGGCAAAAGCACCTTAGCCTAAGTACTTCCATTTTGACTTCAGACTCCATTTTACCTTTAGGATGAAGGAAAGATCACGTTCTCCAGCCCTAGATGTGCTTAGAACTTTCCAGTGGCTGAACAACCTCCTCCTGAAACAATAGAAACAGTCTGTTAGGCCCCATAGGTCTCTAAACATTGTGACTGTTCCTAACAAAACAAACAAACAAACAAACAAACAAACAAAACAAAACAAAAACAAATGAATGTGGCTGGTTGGACTGAAAGGTTTGCACTCTGTGTTGGGTGACAATGATGAACACACAAGGAAAGACCCTAATCCTTAATTCCTAATTGGCGAAAATTGTGAGTGTAACTTGGCAATACATGTTTGTGATGTTTTGCTTATAAACCCCACCTCTGCCCCTGTTCTGGGCTGCCAGGAGAAACAAGGCTCCCAAGTCCTTGTCCTGCAGCCCTGGTAGATCTGGTAGATCAGTGACTCCACTATGTGGTGATTTATTAAAATCTTCAGAACCCGTAAGTGTTGTCTTTCTTCTTCCTCGTGGTGCATAAAGGACTGGGTATAACACTAGTGTGAGATGATAAGAGTTTTTGCTTGTTCCTCAGCAGAAGCTAACACTAGGGACTGTCAACAAAATAAAACATGTCCCTTCAGTAGAAAAACAAACAAACAAACAAACAGAACATGAAGTACAGACTTAGCTAAGATTGTGACTCCTTTGACAATCAGATTTTGGAACCCTCTATCCATTTTGGTATCACCTGCATTAAGCACAGAGTAAGGCTCAATAGATACTTGATGTGAGTGGAGGTACTGATGCAATTTCTCTCTCAGAGTTCCCCAAAGGTACCTGGTTCATTTCGCCCTCTCAGGCTGAGGTCTTGACTAGATTCTATAAAATCTTACTCTTTATGAAACAGGTAGAGGGAAGAAAAATGCTACAAGAAATATTGATGTTATTACAAATATTGATAGATTCATTCCCTGCTCTCGTGGGTAAAATGATTGAATCTTCCTCATTTCTTTTTAAATTTAAATCTCAAATAAACAAAGTCAAGTATTTTTTTTTTCTTCTTTCTTCAGCAGAAGATAACTTCTAGGTTGGCCATTACCATGTACTTAAGTTTAGAATCAGAGCCCAGGCATTTTGATTAGAGAACGGGAGTCTTAGCTCTACTGTGTCACCTTCACACATTTTATTTCAATGATGAATTGAATGGAATCCTAGCATGGTTTGATGTATCGCCCTCAGAATAATTTTCTGCAGATTGACTAGGGAACAAGGTTCCATCACACCAGACTCCCATAGGTTGCCCATGGTCCTTAACAGATAACGTCAGGAAGCTTTTGGTTGTTCTTTCTCTTGGCTTCACTCTGAACAGCAGATGATCTTTAGGGAAGGTTTTTATTCTCTGTCTTTCCCCTCCTCAGGAAAAGTGCATAAGGATTAATAAGAAAATTGCCTATAAAGTGATGTGAAGTTCAGAGAGTTGTTGTATGGAACTGTTCTGTGAGCCAAACTGCCAACCATCTGCATGAGTTCATCTGGCTCCACTTGGCAAAGCTCTTCACAGCCAGTATTGCTGATCGTTGGTATTTCCTCCTAGAAGGGGTGATGGTGGAGTTCATGGTTTATTTTACAAAACTTTTCATTGATAAGTGTTCTGTGTGTCTTTGTGTAGGTATGTGAACATGAGGCCAGGTATTCATGGAGGTTGAGAGGAGGGTTGGATTTCTGGAGCTAGAGTTCACAAGCAGTTGTGTGCTACCTGATATGAGTGCTGGGAATCGAACTCAGTTTCTCTTCAAGAGCAGCAAGGGCTTTTAACTGTTAGGCATCTTTTATGCCCCTACATATCTATCTATCTATCTATCTATCTATCTATCTATCTATCTATCTATCTACCTATCTACCTAACTCTCTCTCTATCATCTGTCTAGCTAAATGTCAGTCTAGTCATTGCCCACCAACACATTTCTGACTAGAACTTAACAACAGATTATGAGGGTTGTAGAGAGATCACCCTGTTTGCTCAGCAAAGGTTGAGACTGATTTGAGAAACATCACCAGGGCCACCATTTACAACAAGGTGATGACTGTGAGTCAGGTCAAGTTAAAGAGCTTTGTGGGATTTGCTAATTCAGTCCTTGCCACTGTCCCATGTGGTACCTTTTGTGTCAACAGTATCGAATGTGTGCACTCTCTCTCCCCTTCTTTCTCCTGGCTCTATTTTCCTGGTTTAGGTAAGTTGCTAGTGCCCTCTCTAGAGTATTGGAAGAGTGACAATATCATATTGAACTTACTGGAGCCTGGAGCAGGGGCAGTGGGGATCAACACAGCAGTGATCAGTTGTGTCAGTATTATACAAACATTTGATGCTTTGTTTCCTATCTACTTGACTATAGTCAAGTAGTTAGTGGCTGAATCTTGGTTCCTGAGCTTTTGCATAAGCTTTGAATTTGAGTCCTGAGCAGTTCTCTTTCCTCACACTAGGATCAGACCTGGAGAACAACTTTTACCAGTTTCACAGGGTCCCCCTGCACCAGGTAAGGCTGTGACCTAATCATACCCATCTCTGAACTATTCATAAGAGTTTCAAAGACATGCAAATTCTCCCATGGGATCTCTGAAGCCATGGGATCAGCCCATGATAACTTCTGAAAATCATCTGGGGAAGGATTGTGGCCTCCTGAACACAGGGTAGAAAATGGGGATTCTCATGCTTGGATAGAGATAGAGGTTTATGCTCAGATGAAGGTGATGAAAAGGTGTAGAAATTCTAAGCAAGAATGTGGCTTCATATACAGTTCACTTTCAGTGTTGTTCAACTTCAGTGAGATAAGTAAGTGGTTCAGTCTTATTATGTACTCCTCATGCTGGACATCATTAGCTGAGCTCTGCTGGTAATCGAGGTCAAGATCTGCTTGGGTGAGAACATGTGCAGGGAATGGGGCATCTGTGACTTATTGCAAATGAATGTAGCAGTCCTGGATGGCTGCATGGGCCAGCAAGGGCTACGGGTAGCTTAATATAAGAGCTTTCTCTCCAAAGCACAATGGTCAGAAACATTCTTCAGGCATTTAACAAATCTCTTTTGTACTTCTCAGCACAGAATAGAGAATTGTTTGCCCATTAATTAAATACATTTAAATAGGAAACACAACATACATACATACATACATACACACATACATATTCATGTGTCTTTAAACTGAATACTGATCAGGAAGCAGAGCAGTATTGTGGTCTTGTCCCTGCTTTGCTTGTGAGTGAAAGCTTTTAATACAATGAAAAGGCAGCACTGCTAACCTGAGATCACCCCTTTGCTCTGCTTTCAAGCAACCCATCCGAGTCATAGAACATTGTCACATCATGCTGCTGATGCATGCACAAGCCCAGAGGTGGAACAACCAGAGAAAAGTAGAATGAGGGAATGGCCTTACGCTTTAAAAATTCTATTAGGGGAGGTGTCATGATATTAGAGCTTTTGTGTATTGAGATACTTCTGAGGTAGGGTGAGCTGAATTTGGGGTAAGGAAAGAAATGACACTTGCTGTCAGCTGAGCCAGGCTAGGAAGCCTATCTACATCCATGCTTTTTTGTCAGCCTGGATGGGAGGGGGGCTGTCACCTTTTCATTAGCTATAATTGAATGCCTACAGAGGCAGTAATTACACATACCAGACAGGCCTTACAGGCTCATCTGTCTTTGTTTATCATCAGTTGAGGAGTATTGATCATGATGAGCACCTCCCTTTTTCTCGGATACGGATGGGGAAATTGGATTAACAAGGTCTGATGTGGGCAATGTAACATATGCCTGTAGGGAAGGTACATGAAAACTGATTTTAATAAATGATGCGCATTTGCTTTCATGGGTTTTTCAGACTGCTGAATCTCTTGGGTATATCCTTTTCTGGAGCAAATCTTGGCTGTTTGAACCAATAGAATCCCAAGCATTTTTCTCCTACCCATCTTTCTGCAGATGCTCTCAAAATAATGGTTTACCTGAAAACTGACTCATGATTCTGGACACTGCTAAATAAAAAGAAGAACTGAACATTCGTTCGCTTGCATGTACTGTGTAATAATATCCAAAGGGATAATGAAGGGAAGAATTATTATGAAAAAAATCCAGCTAATTACTGAGAAAAAATTGTGTAACAAAGCCATTGACTATCAGTGGGAACCTTGTTGGCAATACATGTGGGACCCCATCTTGGGGTATCTAACTGAGTAGTTCCATTACCAGAAAGCTGCAAAATCACTTCCATCCTTGGTTGAGGACACTTTCCATATTGCACCTTCATAACAAATGAAGCAAGGGCAGGGGGAAAGGGGAAAACTTTTTAACAAAGTAGAAGCAGTGTGGAGGGTCATAGTGGGCACAGCCGGAGAGAACAATGAACTGGTCACCTGCAGTGTTGATCCATTGAGACTTGCATTAAGATAGGTATAGATAGTTTGTCTTGCTTCCAGTGACCCACCTTCTTGGGCCAGGCAATGAAAAAGTAATTAACCATATCTAATTACTGCTGTCTTTTAAAATGCTTTTAAAGTTTTAGAAACCTACATTATTTATTTTATTCTATTTGTATAACTGTTTTGCATGAATATATGAGTATGTATAATATGTGTGTAGTGCCCATGTAGGCCAGAAGATGGCATTGTATCTCTTAGAACTAAAAGTATTGATGGTTGTGAAGCATGTGTGGGTGCTGGGAACTGTATCCAGATCCTTTTTGAGAGTAACAAGTACTCATTAACTGCTGAACTATCATTGAAGTCCTAATGTTGTTTTAAAATAGTTATCCTTTATTAAATAATAACTTCATATATGCATACCATAAATGGAGGTGGAGCTTTTCTCTTGTCCCAACTACCTGGTCCCAAATAAACATGCAAAAGCTTAATTACAGAGTGCTAGGCCTATATCTCAGGCTTATTACTAGCTAGCTCTTACAACTTAAATTCACCCATTTCTGTTAATCTATATTTTGCCAACGGCTTTACCTGTCTTCTAGCATCTTACTGCCCCAGCAACTGCTTGAATTTTTCTCTGACTTCCTCTCTGTGTATTTTCAGTTTGGCTTTCCTGCTTATCCTTATTCTGCATTGCTGTAAGCCAAATTAGCTTTATTATCAACCAATGAGCGCAATACATATTTACAGCATACAAAAGTATTATCCCACAACAGCGTACAATGTAACTTGATTATACCCCTCTCCCCTTAACTCCTTCCAAACACAAACCCATTCTTAACCCAGTCTCTCAACTTCATGTCTTCTTTTCTCCTCCTTTTAGTAACCCACTGAGACCAATTGGGCTGGTCATAAACTCATGGGCATGGAGCCATTCCTTGAATCATAGTAATCAACACTCCAGGGCTTATACCATTAAGGAAAACTGATTATGCCCCCCAGAATCCATCAAATTTTAATAGATCTTTAGCTAGGGGTGGGGGTTTGGATCAATTAATGGTTGTTCTATGTTGTTCTCAAACTCAGGTAGGTGTTGGAGATAGAAGATGGCTAACCAAGTTCATTTTTTACCATATTACCTTGTAGCTTTATGAGCTTCAGGCCAGTGACAAATAATTGTTTTGTTTTAATTGTAGCCAGTTTACTCTTAGCTCTTAGCCTGTTTAAGAACCATCTTCTGGTTCATTTGCCATTAAACAATGACAGTTTGAGGATTTCTTGATGACGTATTAGTATCTGAAAATTTTAAGTAAGATCTTCAGGATACTCTCCGTTCCCCCCATTCACAAACTCCTCCACACCCCCGCAGCTACAGGTAACAGTTAGAGAACATGCATTTTAAAGTAAGTCCTGAGTGACATTGATGTGGCTGCTTTGGGGACTGGCACACTTGGAGAACAATTGACTAAGAGCTTCCCTGATTGAGAATTATTAATAAATTGGATTTAAGCATCAACCATGCTTAAAAAAGGTAGCTATACTGCACATGACAACTAGTGGACACCAGACCACCTGTGGGCAATTTTGGTGACAAGATTGATATGAATTCAATTAAACCAGATGGGGCTGTCAGTTTAGAGAAAGCACAGAGGGTAGAGAAGCCAGTGAGGCAACATCCATGTGGGGACCACATAGCAGAAGTCTTTCTGTGAGATAATCTTCAGAGCAGAGGAACCCATTCTTAGGAAGAAGAAGGGGACACATATTTTGTAAGCATTGTGTTTGTTTACAACATGGACCTGACTGATAGCTGTAGTTACTTACTTGTCTGACTTGTTTGTTTCTGTCCTATTAGACTGTTAACTCCATGGAGTTGTTCCTGTCTTTCTTCAGGACTGTCACCTGCCCAGGGCCTAGAAAACTTCCATGGGCACAACAGAAAACTTAGTATCATATATATCTCCAGAGTTAGTGGTGAATAAAACTTTAGAGCATCCTAATGTTTGCAAACATTTCACTGTGCTTCCATTTGATTAAGTTTCATTTGGCTCTGGAAGATCAGTTTTTCTTAAAAATTTAAAGGTATGCACATTATGATAAATTTTCATAATGGTGTTTTTAAATAAACGTTATAAGTCTGTATCCAAATATGAGAATGAGCATGCTATATGTGTCTATTCTAGGTCACCTTGCTTAATACAGTCCTCCAAATATGTACATTTTCCTATAATTTTCATTTTCCTTTATTACTTAATAAAATTTTATTGTAGCTACATGCACTGGTACAGGTAGATAAAGATATAAATAGATGGATAGATAAGAGTTTCCTCATCCTTAGGCATATATATATATATATATATGTATATGTATATGTATATGTATATGTATATGTATATATACACATATATATAAGTACATACATACATACATACATACATACATACATACATATAATGAATGCTTAGTCACTAGGCTTAGTAGGCTTGGCTCTTGATTACCAGGGAGTAGACCTGCTTGAATGGAATGTAAGGTGTGGCCTGTTGGGGAAAATGTGTCCCTGGGGTGGACTTTGAGGTTCAAAGGATGCCAGACTCTGTCTATTTTTCTGCCTACAGATCAGGGTGTAGCTCTCAGTTATTGCTCCAGCGTCTGCCTGCCTGCCTGCCCTCATGCTTCCTGCCATGATAATGGATTAAACCCATAAAACCGAAGCAAGCCCAAATTAAATTTTTCTTTTCATAAAAGTTGCCTTGGCCATGTTGTCAATTCACAGTATTAGAAGAGTGACTAAGACACATAGGCTGACTGTTTGATATTTTTAGTAATAACAATATTTGACCTTTATTGTGACTTTGAAGCAGACAGAATGACTTGTCTGAGATCCGATGCTTAAGGTGAGCTGGCATAGACATAGCCAAACTAATTCTTTCTGATTCCAAGCCTGAAGATATTTTCTGTCTGAAGTGTTTTGCAGAGGTGTCTGAACCTTTAAAGATGACTGTCTAATCTGTTCAATATACAGTTGTGGTTCTGTATTTTAGGTTTTTATTGTTATGAAGTGACACTATGACCATGGCAATTCTTATAAAAACACTTAATTGGGCGTCTTGCATCATTAAAGCTTACATCATGGTAGAAGAGCATGTACATAGACATGGTGCCGGAGCTGAAAGTCCTACATCTTGACTCAGAGGCAAAATAGAAGTTGACTCAGACACTGGGCATCATAGGAAACCTCAAAGACCACCCTCTCTTGGTATTCTTATGATTGCATTATTTTATCTCACAGAATTATATTGTGGTTTCAGGGGCCTAAATAGTAGAAAAGTAGATATAGTGGTGCTACACAAAGTAGCATAGTGGATGTGCTACCTACCTTTCAAGACATAAAGACTTAACTCCTAGCTACCGTGAGCCCTGCTGACCAACGACCTTTAATTTTTAGCTCTGTCAGGATCTGACTGTGTTTAGGGTTGGCATACTCATTATCCCATGTGTATCCCACAACATACCTTTCATGCTTGTGGATCTGAAGCCTTAACCCTTCAGAGCCACCCCAGTGCATAGTTCTGTTAGCATTGTCCGAGACATTTGTTAACCCTGTAGCAGCATGGTTGCTCCCCGTACTCATTTCTGTTTTCCCTACTTTCATTTCTTAGGTAGTATTTGCAAAGAACTTAGTATTCTTTTGATAGCTCAAGCTTCATTTTGGGGCCAGCTTCTGGTGGAACCTAACCTGGCATCATTGGCTATGGAGAGACCCTCTAATGAAAAGAACTCATGGTCTAGTTACAGAAGGAAATGCAAGGGTAGCTGAAGGTGTTATGGACACGGGTGCCACATTGCTGTACCAAAGGCAACTAGGGTTAGGAAATAAGCAGAGTAGAAACCACAGGCAGCAGCTATCTATCCTATTCTTGCCATCTCTTCCGTACATGAGAAAACCTGAACCCTGTCCAAAATGGGAGCAGAGATAAGAAATAAGTGACACTTTACTTCAGTTGGATTGGAAAGATGCTCAAAATCATCTTATTTGTTTCTCATTTCTTTTTTCACCCCCCTCTCTCTTTTTCTCTCTCTCTCTGTCCTTTACACTCAGGTAGTAAATGGATTCTCATATCAAATGATGGATAGGCTCACAACAACTCCTGGGGAGACATTACCTATTCTACCATGGAGTTAAAGGGCAAATCTCAAATCTTGGGTTTTAGGAGATCAATAACCAAGTTGCTTCCAGACTTGCTGGAGCAAGTTTTACATTTATAATGTGAAAAACAGCAGGTTCAGAGAAGGAAGAGAGTTCATCTAAGTGTAGCCAGATTCCACCGTTAAACCTTTAATTAACCTGATGGCTTTGAGCAAAGAAAATCAATGGAGGTTTCTTACTTGTAGGAGAGAATAAATTAATATTTTATACATAAATGTTTGTCCTTTAGAAAAATAGTGTGCAGTTTCTTTGGTGAGATCTCCTGGCTAATTTTATTCTAAGAGTTTATAACTGCATTTTTTTAAATTTTATTTTTATTTTACATATCGATCCGTCTCCATCCTCTCTCTCTCCCTCCCTCCCTCTCCCTCCCTTTTTCCCTCTCTCCCACACTCCCATGCTCCCCAACCACCTTCCCCTTGACACACTCCACATGTAAGGTGATGCCTTCCAGGAGAGGTCATCTAAATCTGTCAAGTCATTTGGAGTTGGGACTAGGCCTTCTCTCCTGTCTCTAGGTTAAGGGAGTATCCCTCCATGGGAAATGTGCTCCCAAAGTCCTTTTGTGAACCTGGTTCCACTGTCCGAGGTCCCTTAGACTGTCCAGGCCTTTTAGCTGAGACCCATGTTCAGGGGGTCTGAGTCAGTTCCATGCTGGATTCCCATCTATCAGTCTGGGGGCCCATTAGCTCCTCTTTGTTCAGGTCAGTTGTCTCTATGCATTTCAGTAGCCTGGTCTTGTCCTCCCTCTTTGCATCTGGATTCCAGTACGGCTATATTAAGTTGTGGGTGTCTGCTTCTGTTTCCATCAGCTACTAGATGAAGGCTCTATGATGGTGGATAAGTTAGAAGTCGATCTCATTATCAGGGAAGGGCATTTATGGTAGCCTTTCCACTGTTGCTCAAATTGTTAGTTGAGGTCAGTCTTGTAGGTTTCTGGAAAATTATCTACATTCAGTTTTCTCTTCAAACCTATAATGGCTTGCTCGTTTATGCCCCCCCTTTCATTTTGTCTATTCCTCCCCTGATTCAATCTTCCTAGTCCCATGTGGTGTTTTCCTTTCCCCCACTTCTCTTTCTCCTAGCTCTCTCTCCACTCACTGCCCCCCCACCATATGCTCTGGAGATCTTGTCCCTTTCCCCTTCTGTGAGGGTTCTTATATGATCCTTTGCTCTATGTCTAAAATCCATATATGAGTGAGTACATACCATGTTCCTCTTTTTGTGACTGGGTTACCTCATTCAGGATGGTTTCTTCAAGTTCCATCCATTTGCCTGCAAATTTCAAGATTCCATTTTTCTTTTTCCCTATAGAGTAGTATTCTATTGTGTAAATGTACCACATCTTTTTTATCCATTCTTCAGTTGAGGGGCATCTAGGTTGCTTCCAGGGTCTTGCTCTTACAAATAATGCTGCTATGAACATAGTGAACACATGTCTGTGTTGCATGGATGTGGATCATTTGGGTATATGCCTAAGAGGGGGATTGCCAGGTCCTGTGGTAGACTGATTCTCATTTTCCTGAGGAACCGCCATATTGGAGAAGTGGCTCAAGGGTTAAGAGCACTGAATGCTCTTCCAGGGGACTTGGGTTCAATTCTTAGCATACATAACTGCATATTTTTAAAGCAAAAATTGGAAGTGTGCAACTGGATCCCAGGAGTTGAGAGGGAGGAGTGATGAGCAAAGGGGTCAAGACCAAGCTGGAGAAACCCACAGAAACAACTGACCTAAACAAGGAAGAATTCATGGACCCTAGTCTGATAGCTGGGAAACCAGGATAGGACTGACCCAGACCCCCCTGAATGTGGATGTTAGTTAGGAGTACTAAGCAGTCTATGGGGCCTCTAGTAATGGATCAGTATTTATCCATAATATACAAATGGACTTTGGAACCCTATTCCACATACAGGGATACTCACTCAGCCTAGACACACTGGGAAGGCCCTAGGCCCTGCTTCAATTGATATGACAGACTTTGAAGATCCCCCATGGAAGGCCTCAACTTCTCTGGGAGCAGAAAGGGGATGGGATGGTAGTTGGGAGGTGGACAGGAGAGAAGGGGAGGAGGGAAGGATGACAGAACTGGGATTGACATGTAAAACAAACTTGTTTGGATTTAGATAAAAATATTATCATAAAAAGAAAAGTAAAGGAAAAAATTGAAAATGTGCTAACTGTATATGGAAGACTTTAAAAGAAATGAGAACAAATATGTGTGCATGAGTGTGTATTTCTGCCCACACATCTATACATACACAGGTAGATACAAACATATATCTAGCCATACATACATACAAACATACATACATAATCTAACTATCTATCTATCTATCTATCTATCTATCTATCTATCTATCTATCTCTTTTGCCCTTTATTTAGGTATAGATTTATGACTGAAGCAGTTAGTGTTTCTAACAAGCACTCAATACTGTAGGTTTGGCTTTAAGAAATATGAATTATTTTGTATTGACTGTGAATGCAGTAGGGGAATTTTATATGTATGGCATTGAAAGCGCTGGTGACTCAGCTCTAAGATTGGACTTCATGTGTAATCCGCAGGGTTTTGAACATATTCCAAAGTATTTTGAAGGGCCAAAGAGAATATCAAATCAATCAACAGGGTTTTACCTCTATGTCTTAATCTTTTGGGAATGCTGTAACAAAATCCAATACCTATGTAGTTTACAAACATGAAATATGATCCTTAAGTGTTTCCGAGACTAGGGGTCCATGATCATGTTGCTGAGAGGTCTAGGGTCTGGTGAGGGGTTACTTCCTGCTCATAGATAATGACTTCCTGTGTCTTCACATGGAGGAAGGGACAACAAGAGTTTTTTCCAGCTATGCTGTCACAACAAAATCATTTCCCAAAGGCTTTATATACCAATACCATCTCTTGGGAGTGAGATTTTGCCATATATATTTTGGGGTGGTGCAAACACTCATATTACAACAGTCTTCATAGTTAAAAGAAAGGACAAAGTAAGTGATGACATTTCAATGTTAATGATTTTTGCTCCAAAAGACAAGGAAGAAGAAAAATAAGTGGTCCAGTTGATTATGATTCTACCATTATCTTTTCAAGACAGGGTCTCATATAGTCCAAGTTTGTCTCCAGCTTGATATATAGCCTAGGATGACCTTGAACATCTGATCTGGTATTTGTGCTTTTACATCCCACACCTAGAATGACAGGAATGTGCTACCATGCCTACTTGATGTAGTGCTGGGTATCAAAGGAAGGGGTTCATGAATATTAGACATATACTCTACCTACTGAACTATGCCCCAAATCTTGACTTTCAAATATGGGATTAAAGAGTGAGAGTGGGAAAAGGATGTCCTATTGGAGTGAGAACATGAAAATGCCACTCTGTCACTATCATGACCAAAAAAGAGAAAAATAAATGGAAAAACAAATGTTAGTCTTTCTAACAAGGATTTTTGAGGTATTTGAAGAGCTCAGGACTGGGGTGGCCAGTGAGAACCAGAAACAGCAGGAAGCAGTCCTAAAAAGTGTCTAATTGAGAACCTGATGCTGTGGGTATTAATTCTTTTCTTTGCTTTCATGACATTCTGAGCTGACTCTTGTTGCAAAATATTATTTTTGTGTGGGCAAAAAGGTGTTACATTTGTTTATGCTGGGGAATATCACTTTTAACTGTGTAAAGGGATGTTACATTTGTTTGTGCTGGATTTGTTTAATGATGTAAGGATGTGTTACAGTTGTCTATGCTGCACTTGTTTAATTATGAAAAGATGTGTTACTGTTTTATCTTGCATGCCCAAGGCACCTGATTGGTTTAATAGATATCTGAATGGCCAATAGCATTGCAGAACTGGGGCTGGCAGGCAGAGAGAATAAGTAGGGGGAGAAATCTAGGTTTGAGAAATGAGAGAAGAAAGAAGAGAAGGAAGGAGAAAGGGAGGGGCACACCTGTGGCCAGAAGCCAAGTAGGCACCAGCCAGACAGACATGAGAAGCAGGGAAAGTAAGACATAAAGAAGGAAAAAGGTGCAAAGTTCCAAAGAAATAACATAGTTGAAGAGAAACAGATGACATTATAAGAGCTAGTAAGAAACAAGCCTAACCTAAGGCCAAGCATTTATAAATAATCAGTCTTTGTGTCATGATTTGGGAGCTGGTTGGTGGCCCAAAAGAACAAGTCTGGTGCAGACTCTCACAGTTTATGTCTCTAGAAGCGTTGTAGAGGCTAAGAATATCCACTTTGAAGGATTGTGTTTTCAACTTCTCAAAAATCTCATTGGTTTCCCCAAAGTTTTGGTTGAAATCTATGCTCGTGTAATTTTACACACCACAAAGGGTAACCAGAGAGTATGGCTACTGAACAAAGAGAATTAGCAGACATGATCCCTAACATATCATCTATTTGGGTGACTTTATTTTCTTGATTCTCTTTGGTGTATCATTGATTTGAATGTCAGCTGCATATTTTTTTTACCTAGACATATATAGATTCTGGGGATAAAGTAATAAAACAACGATAAGTACACATAATGTTCAATAGTTCAGCAGAGAGGCTATTTTCTTGTTTATATATTTATTAAGTAGCATTTACTTCATGCCCATATACCACATTTTATGACTATAATGACAAATTACTTAGGAATGGCTTCTGTCTCTAAGGACCACAATTCAATGGGGGAGGTAGACAACCACCTGGATGATTGCAAATGATGGGTTATGTGTTACTATGCTGTCATATGATGACTGCATAAGGTAGGTGCCTCTGACCTATTCTAAATGCTATGAAACCTTTTAGTATGTATTATCAACCTCCAAATTAATATATGGTAACATATAACATCATTATGAGGTTGGCCTTTGGGAGAGAAGTCTAGATTGAGTCCTCACAAATGGGACCACTGCTTTTCTGAAAAGGATTCTATGGATCTCTTTCATCTCCCAGTCCACAGAATTGTGAGAAATCAATGAGTGGTGTTATAAGACATGCAGTATATGGCATTGTTGTTATACAAGCATATTAGGGTAAGACAGAATCTAACAGGGATGTTGTGTTTATATAACTCAGAAATGTAATGTATAATTTAGTACAGATTTTAGATAGCTACCCATAATAGTCAAAACTTATAGTTAAGTTAGTTAGGATTTCTAGATATTCAGACATGTATTTAAGACGAATAGGTATTCTTCAAACCTTTCAAAGACCTACAGAATATGGCATTTAAAATGTTTTAGGTTTTTCTTGACAGTAAGACATAAATGCTCCTGGCAACACCACCTGCGTCAGAAAGGAAGATGAAGATGGACATTAAAGAAAAACGTTATGGAGTTTGCCTCCAATATGACAAGACTAGCCATTTGGACAAGATACTGCTCTTGTCTGGAATGTTTGACTTTGTGCTATATAAACTGGACATACAGGACCCATAGAAAAGTGATTGCTGATTCAAGATGGACATTGCTATAGAGTTCCTGCTTCATGGAAGAGTCTGCCAGACAGTTTGCAGGACACAGAGAAAAGTGACGGACAAACTGCCAATACAAAAAGACAGTTTAAAGTTTCCTGCTTTGTTAAAGAGTCTGCTAGACACACTATGGCCTATGGGCTGAAGATGGAAGATTACAGAAGAACTTCATATGACTGACAAGACAAGATGTCTCTGTCATTTCTAGAGTTTATATACTATCCTTCTATGGTCTTTAAAGGAGTTAAAGACAGATAGTAATGATTATAGTTTTCCTTAGTTAGGATTAAAGATAAGTTACATAGACTTTAGACACAAAGATAGAATAGATGATGGGATATTTTCTTAAATCTTGCTAAATGTTAATGGACTAAATATTGTTTACTGTGATGTTACTTGATAACTGTTATGTGATATATTTTGCAATGTTAAGGTTAAAAACCTTTTTATTTTAGACAGAAAAGAGGAGATGATGGGAGATGTCTTTCTGTATATGTTTCTCATACTGGTTAATAAATAAAGCACTGTTGGCCAACAGGATTATATGTAATACAGAATCTCTGTACATTATTTGGGGCTGGCGGCGTGGCGGAAGGACAATACCAGGCGGCAGGCGGAAAAAACAGTACTCGTTACAGTGTTGCATCCTGTAATTCTATCTCTCAGTGACCTGAGGCATGAGAGGCCAATCAAGGATATATAATGAAGCAGTGTCTAAAATATTTATAGAGGATAGAATTAATATATATGCTGAAGTCAAAATAATGAATAGAATTAATCCATGGAAAGGAGAATGGAGAGGGGGAGAAATATACCAAGTATATAGAGTAGAGGGATTAATATTTAGAATGCTTCTTGCCAGTGTCTCCTGACAGAACTAGGTCTCTTTGCAGACCCCCGGAGCTCTTCTGAAATAGATGTTGCTACTTATTTTCAATGTAAATTTTCTTAGGCAGGTGAGGTGGGGGAGCATGCGTGTACAGATAGCCAGGGAGTCCACAAAGAGGGTGTCAAATCCTCCTGGAGCTGGAAATACAGTTGGTTATGAACCACCCAGCATGGGTGCAGAGAACCAAATTTAGGTCTGCTGCAGTGGCAGAAAATGCTCTTGACCATTGAACCATCTCTCTAGCCTCTACAATCTAACTTTCACTTTCTGTCCCACATTGCCTTTCTATTGCTTTCATAAAACACTAACCTAAACTGATCCAAGGAGGAAAGGGGGGGGTCTTTGAGTTACAGTTGAAAATTCAGTATCTAGAAAAACCCTGGAAGAAGTTCAAGGCAGGAACATGGAGGAAGAAACTGAAGAAGCAGCCATGGTGGAATGCTACTTATTGTTTGGCTCCTTATGGCTTGCTCAGTCTGTTTTCTTATAAAACCCAGATCATATACCCAAGGGTGGTAGCACCATCTACAATGGACTGGGCCCTCCCACATCAATCATTAATCTAGAGGATGCTCCACAGATAATCCAGTCTAACAGAGGTTTTATCTCAAAGTTCCCTCTTCCCGGGTGATTTTGGCTTGTGTCAAGAGTACAAAAATTAATCTTCATAGCTACTTTACTAGTAGAACCCTGGATTAAGTAATTTTTCATTAAAATTTTTCTCAACCCTGTATTTTTTAGCTGAAAACATGGTTATTTGTAATAAAACTCTGTTTCTCCTGCACTTAGCCAGAAGTGACTATGTGACTGTGCTTTAGTCAATGAATGTAGTGGATATATTGAGTTCTAGAACCATCAATATAGAATGTGTTCTATGTTGAATGGAGCTGGAGAAACTGTCTTTGTTTATGAGATATGTATTATTTATCAAGGGTTACATAGCAATAAATTGAAGGGAATCTGTATTCAAGATTGTAAAAACAGAACAGCTAAACTAGTCTTTGACCTCTGGCCTCTTTAGGTAAGATCAAGACAGCCATGCCTTTCTAAATATTGAGTAGAAAGAACTATACTTAGTAAGCTCTTGTTCATGAACATCTTAGAATATACTGCCCCTGTTGTTTACTTTCTTCTTTGTTTTATAATCTACTATGACTTTATTTTATTCCTCATTTTGGGGACAGGTTCATTCCTGTGCCCCTTTCATTTTTCCATCATAAATGCAAGTTTTAAAATATGTTTGTACTATGAGTTATTGCCCCAGGCATGATTTATTTTATGCCTCTTTTCTGGAAGAATTGAGTTCTCTAGTGAGTCATGTTTTGCTTTTATTGGACAATGTATGAAAAAGCAAGGGACTAGGTGAAGAGTGTGTCCCTTAATGGTAGGTGTTGCTGTATCTATCCTTTAGAGGCAAAAGTTCACGAAAGAATGTATATTCTTATATATATATATATATATATATATATATATATATATATATATATGAATCTAGAAATATTTTGTATGTAAGCACACATATACATATCTAAAGCTAAAGATGAATTAATATTGATCAAACTATAATCCATTTCCATATGGATCACTTTAGCTTCTCCATTTATCTGGAACTTTCTACTCTATTAATGAGAAAAAAGAACCTTTTTATTCCTTTTCTTCATTGTTTAATTTCAGCATTGATATATTTAACTAGATATATCAGGATTGCTAACCCTGTACTCATGGGAAATTATTTTATCAACAGGAAAACATGGAGCTTTGGGGCAGTTACTTTGTAGTCTACTTACTCCACCCATTTTCAAAACTTTTCTGTCTCTTTCACTGCCCACTTTCTGTTAATTTGTTTCATTTGTATGTAATAAAATGAGGCTGTCAGCTTCTACATTCTTCTTTATTTCATCTTGGAATCTCCAATCTTGTAATTTTCCACATATAGCAAGAGGACTATAGTAAATACAATTGTATTAGATTAGAGACTTTTAAAATTAATGTTATTTTAGCTTCCCTTGTCAAAAAATAAGTAAAAGAGATGAGACTGATGTTAATGTACTTTTCTCTAATAGCCGTTTTACTGTCTATATGTATTTCATAGTATTATGTTGAAAAATTCAAATATGAACAATGGTATTTTAAGTGCATATGTAAAGAATGATCTGATTTTGACCCCCAGGATACATATTGAAAAGTGATAGAGCTGACTCCTACAAATTTTCCTCTGACTTCCATATGTATGTGCCTGCCTGCATACATATAGTCAATGTAAATTAGCAATTAAAAGAGGTATGAATTGGTATACCCGTCTGTGTTCAGTTCATTATACCCTAAAGTAAATGTTATCCAGCACATTTTAATATGTTTACTTGCCCTGTATGTCATCTTTGGAAAGATGTATATTAATATCTTTCACCAGCATTTCCAGCTCCATCAGTTTGTGCACTGTTGTGATCTTTGTGTGATTTTACTGTTGCTAAATCCACAGTTCTCTTAGACATCTTCAAGAAGGCAAAACTTCTTTGGGGTGTGTGCGAGGAAGAGACTTTTTGAAGCCTGCTGGTCTGAAAAAGCATGTGATCTAGTTAGTTTTGGGATCTATAAGTAAAGCAGACATGGAGAGAATGTGGAGGGCACTTAGAAGGATTTCTTCTTGGTCCTAATACTTTCTCTTAGTCTTCCACACAGTTGCATCCCATGGCTTTTCCATTCCCATTTGAGAAATTACCATCTATAGATTCTAATGATCATGAGAACCATTCTGGTAGTGAATTGTCTCAAGTGAAGGCCTAGGCATTCCTGAGATTTGAGCCCTCACTCAGGAGCTCTCTAGAATTCAGATAGTTTGAATAGCCCAAGGACTGAAGTTTGTAAACTTGACTGCTTTTTTTCTCCTACTCAGTTAGTTCTCAATGATGGATTGACTTGCTTCAACTGTGGCAAGACTACTCAGACTCCTTGACAACAATGAGGCTGTGGCTCTGTCTAGTGCGTAGCTTGGGTATCAAAGCAGACTTGGCATGCTGTTCCACTGAGACTTGTAAACAATAATTAAATGGACAGATGCCTCCTAATTCTGCTGTTTCATTTCCTTCTTTCAAAAAATACATGGAAGAGTTTTATCTCTGGATAATGAATGACAAGAATCACAGCTCTCTGCATTTAAACTAAATGAGCTCAATGAGAGAGTATGGTTCTTGCAATTACCATTTTACTGTTTTGCATATATTCACAATGGAGGTCAAAAACAAGGAGGTTCTGGTTTCTTGTGTATGCTGAAAGCAGGGAGCTCAGAAAGAGATGTTTGAGGGCCTCGGGTTGTCAGGCTCTTTAAAGGCTAACCCAAGTTTACAAGGCCTTCCACTGATTCTAAGATTGCCCCCCTTACCCTGCAGTGAAGTGCTCATGTTACTAGGCATTCCTTTCTGTGTCCTAAGAAGTGGGTGACACCTGCTTTACTTGTAGATGCAAAGTGAGATGATAGGAGATGATTGCTAACACAGCCAGTGAGATGTGGGGAGTTGGTAGGGAGCTGGTAGGCAGTGGGACACTTCTGAGACTGGTGCTGACTCCATTGAGCCACCAGGGGACACCTGTGTGCAAATTGAACACAGCCCAGGAGCTCAGTTTGAAAATCTGATTTCTGTATATTGAAACTTCCTTTCCAATTGGAATGATTTCAGGGACATGCTCTCTCAAGAAAACAGTGGCTCCTAGAACAAAAAGAAAGTAATGATGTGCAAGGCTATAAACAGTTTTAACAGCAGTATTTAAGGGCCCCACACTGAATATCTGTATTTGTTATCATACCTTATTTTCAACTGGATTTGTAGCAGTCTTTCAAGTCTGAGGAGGGACTTCAGTTTTTTTGTTCTGTTATGGATATTTTTATATTTGCCTTGATTGTCATGTAAATATGGGAGTCACATATTTTAGTAATTCACAGCCAGCATATCACATTGATCTTTCCCATGCACTGCTGTTTCTTGCCTAAGGTACAGGAAGCAGAAATGATGCATAATCACAGAGTAAGTGTGCTGGAAAAGTCCTTGGAGAACAACGACTTCTCTTGTTCTCATGAACAAACAAAAGGAAAGCAGATAGAGTGATTTGTACTGTCATTCAATATTTATGGTGAACTGTGTTTGCCAGATGTGGCCATTCGTGAGACCAGGACTGAGAAGCTGAGGTCTGCTCATTATCAGGTCAATAAGATGTATACATGCTGGGAGGAATTATCCATCAGAGGAGGCTGGCTCGGGCATGGTTTAGTTTATAGGAGACCAGAAAGGATAGGAAAAGCTCATTCTGGCAACCTGTGTTTCTCAGGACATAAATGGAGTGGTTTACTTTGTCATCCTGATACAAGTTAGGATCATCTAGGAAGCAGGAACCTCATTTGAGGAAATACCTCCATCAGATTGACTTGCAGGCAAGCTAGTAGGTCCTTGTCTTAGTTAACAGATTGTGTATGAGAGCCAGTTCACTGTGGATGGTCCTATCCCTGGGTAGGTGGGTCTGGGTTATATGAGGAAGCAGGATGAGTAATGCATGGAAAGTAATCCAGTAAACAATGTTCCTCCATGGCTTCTGCTTAAGTTCCTGGTTTTAGATTCACACCTTTAATTCCTGCCCTAACTTGTCTTGGTGATGGAGTGTGACCTGAGTTATCAGATGGAATAAGATCTTACTACCCCAAGCTAGTTTTGGTTAATGTTTTATCATAATAACAGCAAAACTAACTAAAACAAACTTCATAAAAAAAGATGAACCACATCAATTATGTGTCAGTTTTAAAAGTTAGAAAGAGGGGAGGGAATAATTATGCTAAAAGTGGGATGTAAGAACAAGTGATAGATATGGAATGTGCTAATTGAACAAAATCAGTGTGAATGAGGCAAATAGCAAAATCAGACAAAGATTAGAAAAAATGTCTGGTGAGTGGGCAACAAATGCATGAACTATAGATTTGACTTCTGGAGATATTTCAAAGGGAGATGAGGAGGAAATTTTGATGTAATATAAGAGTTTCTATGGACTGAGAGAGTCTTGATGAACATTTTCTTGTGTTTATGTTACTAGGTCTTTGTTGATGGTGTTTCTCTGGTCAGTTGCTGATTTGGGGCAATACTTGATTATACCTATCTCAGTAATTTATTCTTTCCCTTTTCAATTATAGTTCTATGACAGTATTCAAAATGGTTCCAGTTTTCCCAGATATTTGGCCATGTTTTTTAAATTATATTTTCTCTATTTGAGAAGTGTCTACTGACCAGTAGGTCCTTCCCGAGGCATCTCCAGCATGGGGAATAACACAATAAAGGCACAAAGACTTTTTCTTTCTTTTTTTCCTTTCTTCCTTTCACTCTTTCTTTCTTTCTTTCTTCCTTTCTTTCTTCCTTCCTTTCTTTCTTTCTTTTTTCTTCCTTCCTTCATTTCTTCTCCTCATCCTTCTTTTCTTTTACTTTTTAGATGTTTACACATCTGTGCTTATATTACCTGCCTCTCATTTCTAATAGACCTTGGAAATACTCTGAGCTCCCAACTCTGAATTATTGCTCAGACATAAAATGGTGTGATAGAAAGTGCATGTGATTTAGATTCAACATGATTCCTTAACTTTCTCATTATCATAATTTTAACCCTTCTCATAATAAAGGTGAACACATGTATATCTCAGCCTAACAAATTAAATCCAACCATGGATACAAATCAAGTTGTGGAAATTTTACATTCTTAATATAGCACCACATTCTTCTCCTGTGGAGGAAGTGACCAGAGATACAGACTTATTAAATTTAAAGAATTACCTTTCTGTGTTCTAGTATGCTTTTCATGTAGTGGATTCATAGACTTGATCATTATCTTAATGATAATGATACAATAATATCTGCCTGACAAGATTTTCTTTTCTTTCAAGCTGAAAAATCAAAAGTAGCTTTTAGAAAGTCAGAGGACTTGAATTTTAGGGCAGTAGAGCCAAGAATCATTATGGATACCACAGATAATTCATGGTGTAGTAAGCTTTTTCTTAGACTGCCAGTCTGCCAGTAATGTCATAGAAACTTATGAAACTATGAAAGGTTGGCCTTTAGCTTAGGCTTTGTCCCAAGTAGCTCTTATACCTCAAATTAACTTGCTTCTACTAATCTATCTTCTGCCCTATGGCATTTACTTCTCTTCCATTCTGTATGTACGACTTCCTCTGCATCTCACCGGCATCTCCTACATGTCTAGATTCATCCCAAGTTCTCTTTGCCTGAAGTCCTGCCTATTCTCCCCTTCCTAGCTATTGGCCATTCAGCTCTTTATTAAGCCAGTCACAGTGACACATTTTCACACAGTGTAAATAAATATTCTTTGACACCATTGAAAAAAAAAGATTTAGAGTGTGAAAGGAAAACATATTTGGATGCTTTCAGAAGACTTCCTGGTCTCTAATTTGCCTGCTGGCTGAGTAGGTGTGGTAGTGTGAAGATGAATTTTTCTCTGTCACTTTTGACTAACTCTCTGATTGCAATCTTCAGCCTAGCTGTACTCTTGCTGCCCTTTTTACCCCACAACCAGTACATCGGAGGTATGGCCATAAACCTAAACTATACTTGAGGTTCCATGGATGTGACAAAAAAGGAATCCTCTTATAGCTTAAGTTGGCTGGTTCATTGGGTCATAATGTTTATGGCAATATTATTATATTTCTATTTTGTTTTTTCCTCTTTGAATAAGGGGGTATTACAATCTTGATGTGTGTGCATACACACATGCAGGTATATGCATATTAGAATATATATCCTGAGCAACATAAATGATATTATTTATCCATTAAATCCATCTTCCCTTTAACCTTCCATTTTCCCCAAAGAACTTTGTTGGTATCTCAAGATAATGTACCTTAAGTCTGACATCCTAGCACCTCAGAAAGATGCATGTAACATTAGAGATGACCTCACCTTTCCTGAATAGCTCCAAAAAACCTAGAAAAAAATAGTCTTTAACAAATGCTAATTAAATTATAGAGTCACATAATCCATCATTTAAATGGGGGATATGCTACCTAGTAATCATTTATGGAAAGGGGGGGCTAAACAAATGGTTTCTACTGACATTTACTCTTCAGGATTTAATGAAATACTCAACTTGTCTCTTCAGCTGTACTTGATTAGAACAGGGAAGTGTATCCATATTTCATGAGCCATTTCTGTGCCATAATTCTCTCATGTAGTCCTTACCTAATATCCATTTTATAGTTGAGGAAAACAAGGCAAGAGAAACTTAGTAACTTTCCCAATATTATATACATAGATCAAGAGTTTAGGCCCTAGATTAGGAGTACCTAGGTTTGAATCTCAAATATAAAGTAAACATGAAAACAATTTGAAAAATATCAGAAACACCAATAAGTATATTATATGGTTTGGAAAAAGTTAAGTGACTTTGACAAGAGGTAAATACCAAAACATGGTTCTTTTCAAAAAAGAATAATAGAATATAGGTGCCAAACAGGGAAACTGACTTTGTCCCCAGGAAAATTTCGTAAAGTCCATACATATTTTCTATGGTCACTAGTGAGGAGAAGGATTGCTATTGGCATGGGGAGTAGTGGCCACCCATGGTGCTATAACCAGAACATAGTACACACAGTGAGCAATCATCCAGCCAACAGTGTTGAGGATAGGAAATAGGAAGCTACCCAAGTCAGGATAATAACATAGAGATGTGAAGCTGGGCTTTTAAAATCGCACAGTCCAGTTGAGATAAGTAGCTGTAAAAGTTCATCTAAATACATTCATGATAAAATGTATTTCAATCTAGATTAACTAAACATATAGTTGATGGTTCAGTTGAGCTAGGATCCAGACTATAGAGCCAGGGAAGACATGACTACCATCTTGAGCACTTATGGGTTGTAATGTGAAGGGAGTACATTAATTCTATGTTTGTTTTACATACACCTTAAGTACACAGTTTACAAATAGCCGATCAGAATGTTGTTGGTACACATGTGTTTTCATAGCAGTCACCACTAAGGTCAGGTGTGGGGCTTTCCATTTATGGAAAACCAACATGATTTTCATAATACTCCAGAATTAGGAGCACTTTGTAGTTATGAATTTTGGGTTGGAGGTATTCTTCCTGTTTCACCCATGTCCAAACAAGTATCCTTTGAGAACGGTCCCCTGAGAACAAGGTGGATAAGGGTATGATAAAGAAGTTGAAGGGAGACTGAGGTGAGAATGGTACATGAAGGTCTGTTTACATATCAGTGCTCTGTAAGAATGTTGGATCTTTATCTTGTAGAAAATAAGTGGACACTGGAGACCATGAATCAAGGCTAGGATTGCAATGGACTTTTAATTATTTACTCATTCATTCATTCATTCCAGGGAGAGAATATGAATGTGGTAATAGTCATCCTCTTTGGGTTGGTTTTAGTTATTTAGGGTTGAGTATGGAAGGTGATGCTTACACTCGGGTTTATCTTTTAGACAGTAATAGGGAATGGTTGGGAAAGGTATGGTTTAGATGGGATATAGGTAGATTAGCCTATTTTCTTGTGAATTTGAGTAAGAATGAGATAGTATTTTACAGCTTACATTGTTATGTATTCTTATATGTGGTAAGCTATGTAAAAATAAGTTTATATTTTGTTATATTGTGTGAAATCTTTCCACTTATGATGTTTTATGCACATTATTTTTTTTACCATATTCTATGTATGTATACTTTTCTTGTATTCAAGACATTTTGTATATTGATACAATTTGGGATATTTATCATGCTGCCCTTTATAGTTCTACCTCTTGTCTTGACATTTCTACTCTACCTCTATTTTAGGGATTTATATGTATGTATATGTATATAGTTATATTGTTTAAGTATTTGTTCCTGCTTTACTCAGGGAAGTTTTAATTAGTTTTTTAGCTAAGTTCCTGAGTATTACAGATTATCTTCACTCATATTTCCTGTACCTATGAGATTAGTCAGATATAGATGCTTAATCTTCAAACACTTCATAGACATGCAGAACATGGCATTTAATTGTTTTAATATTAGTACTCCATTGACATGAGACACTGTTGCTCCTGACAGCACCGTGCACTTTTCCTGAAAATATGTTGGACACTGTTGTTGCTCCTGCTGGAGTTCATTCTCACCTCAGCTAATGGCCTGTTGGGCAAAGAATTGCCCCCACCTTGACCACTGATTTGGACATGCAGTCCTATGTGCTTGCAGGAGACAAATATAGAAGACTGCTGGATCTTGCCAAGTCAGGGTAAGACAGCCATTCCACCTCCCCAATGGGCGTGGTTTTCCTTTCATCATATGGGTTCTGAGCATTAAATTCAGGGCATTTGGCTTACACACAATACTTTACTCGTGGAGCCATCTTGCCTGGACATAGCATAACTATTTTGGTAACTATTTTTATTAGTTCCTTTTCCTCTTGTTTTGACTAAATCAATTATCAAAGAAACTTAAGAAAGGGAGGGTTTACTTTGTCTCATAGCTTGAGTGGTTATTGCTGGAGCATGAGGCAGATGTTCCCACTGTACCCACAGCCAGAAGGCAGAAAGAGATGTCTTCTGGCGTTTGGCTCACTTTCTTCTTTTTTGTTCATCCCAGGCCCCTGGTCCATGGGATTGTTTTGCCTACATTTGAGGTATGTCTTCTCAGCTCAGTTAAATATCTCTGAACTCTCCCTTACAGAAAAAACCATGATATTCTAAATTCCATCAAGTTGACAATGAAGATTAACTGCTTCAGAAGTTATCATGATGTATTAGAAGTAACCTTGGGCATGGATTTATAATAAAAGGCAATGTGGTCAGCTGGATGGCTTAGGGCAAGTCACTCACTCTATTTGTACACTTTCATTTCTCAGCTGTCCATTATATAAGTCACTACTAGGGAGATTATATGAGGGTGGCAGTCACAGAGAGTACAGAGTATCCTTGTCAACCTTAGTGTGTCTTCCTAAACATATAAATGTCCTCCCGTGGGTACACATTCCCATGCCTCGGTGAAGACTATATATATATGTATGTATGTGTGTATCAGGCCAGAAATCACACACATATATAATACAGTCATTAATAAATGATTGGATTACTTATCTGGCACAATAAGTGCCTTCATTTAGGTTTTTCAAAAGTGCATGAGGCCAATACCCATCCACTTTTGTTTCCCTCTTGTGACACTGGCATATGCAAGGGAACATTTGAGCTTCAAGAAAATTAAAAGAATCCATCACATTTCTCCCTTTTGGCTGGAAAAGTTTCTCTGTTCCAATTTTTCACAGTACGGCAATGAAGCTTCCTAAGAGTCTCCCCATCACAGCAAACGTATGGTGCTCATTTCCACACATAACAGATTATTCTTTTGCACACATCCCAGCTGCTGTACTCCTCTCAGAGTTCTTAAACATTCAAGCATTCATATTGTTACATGTTCCTGCTCTGAAGAATGACTTCAGCAAGCAATAAAAACACCATAAGTTTTTAAACTCTAAAGTCATTCTGATATGGATGAGGCTGTATCAAAGATAATCATGTGGGGAAGATGGTTTCCCTTTTCTTGTCTATAGGGTCTTCCCCTACATGTGGTAGCATCTGTACCTGTTCTCAAATTTTGTTCATCTCTCACCTACCTGTATCCACCTTCTGTGGAGAGTGTCTGCTCTCTGTGTTTCCATGTTCGGGAATCTCTCCTTGTCCTTTCTGATAATACCTCTCACTTTACATTAAGAGTTCCTCTTTCTGTTAGATGTTCAGGCATTCCTGATTCCTCTACACAATTCTGTTTACTTATTGCATCCTTACACTAAATACACTACTATGTGATGTGGGATGTCCCTCTTTATGCTGCAAATATGTGTTGCTTTAATTGGTTGATGGAAAATGCTGTTTTGAACAGTGGCATGGCAAAATAGAGCCACTTGGGAAATCCAAACAAAGATGTGGAGAGAAAGAAGGTGGAGTTAGGGAGATACCATGTAGGTGCATAGAAGTAACATGTGAGAACATTACCAGTAAGGCACAGCCATGTGGTGATACACAGATTAGTAAATATGGGTTAATTTAGTTATGAGAGATAGTAATATGTCTGAGCCATTGGTCAAACAAACAACTACAATTAATATTAAAGCTTATCGGATTTGTTTTGGAAATATCTCCATCTCCAACATCTTATCACTTTGATCTGTATTTGATTTCATGTGAGTATCAAAATGGGTATGATCTATTTGTAGTTCTCAACCTTACAAGCTTCCAATCACCTTCATAGAAATAACTGCCTCATATGTGCATTGCTTGCCATCTTAAATAGGACCAGCCGTAGTACATTTTTGTATAGTATTTATTTATTTATTGGTTATTTAATGTATCATTCCAATAATTGGTCTTCCATGGTGACCCTCTCTCACATACATTGTTCTTTAGAACTTGTATTAATACTCTCCTGCCATTCTTCATTGTGCATTTGGAAGACATTTAACCCAGTTAACAAGTAGTAACTGCATTATGAAAAAAGAAATGCTCTCATTGAATGATCTTTAATCTTTTCTTGGTGAATATTCCAGACTGTTCTTTTCCATCTACATCAGTTCTGGAGATGATACTGTAAGAATCAACAATGTCTCTAGAAGCATATGAGTTATCTTTTCTCCCCCAAAGCTATCCTGTCCTCATATCTGAACATGAAGGTATTATTCATCATACCTATATCTAGCCTTTTAGGAAGGAAGTCATTTCCTATCTTGAGTGATGTTGGAGCTGTGGCATGTGGAGGTGTTGCTTCAGTAGGTTCACAGTTAAGAGCAGAACTTGTCTGTGGAGGGAAGACCTCCATCCTGACTTGTTTGCAGTGTGCCTGCCAACATGAACTCTTGGTTTACTGCTACATAGGATTTTTGCAGCATGTCTGGCACTACACAGAGTAACTAAAAGAGTGAGAACCGTGGAATAGAAGCACAGAGCTTTTGAGGACTTTGTTTCTGAAGTCACATAGTGACCTGGATACTTACTTTGTTAAAAGTGAGTTTCTAGGGCTTGGGAGTATCTTAAGTCAATAAAGTGCTTATTATACAAGCGTGACGACATGAGTTCAGATACCCAAACCCACATCAAAGCTGGATGGGGCAGAGCCTCTGTTAACTCCAATACTGCAAGTCAGGAGCAGATGCCTCTCTGGGTTCACAGGCCAGCCATCTAAGATGAACCAGTGAGTAAAAGAGCCAGACAGATATCCATAATGTATCCTGTAAGGTATCATATGACTCATGCAAAAAATGTCATCTTTGTGACCAGGCTACCTCATCTCATCTTACTGAGAGAACAGGTCCTTGTGCCTCCCTGTGACTTTACGTTCCTTCTTCCCCATCATTAAGATATTGAGATGAAACAAACAGCATAAGTTTGACATAAACAAGATGAAAAGAAGGGGAAATTTGCACAAGGCCACTTCTGCCAATGTTTCTAAACAAAGATGAGTTATTCAATCCCCAGTTCACTGTCAGTCAACTAGAAAAAAACAGAGATTGGAGAAAACAATATTTGGAGCCTAGATGACAGTGAGTGTCTGATAAGCAGCAAGATCAATGAAACTTTAACCAATAAGTTGATGGCTGTGATTGGACATTGCTGGTGATTCCTATGGAAGAGACAAGTGTATCTTATCTAAGGGGGGGGTAGTCTCTGGTGGTTTGAAAGAAAATGTACCCCCAAAGGAGTGACACTAGTAGGAGGTGTGGCTTTGTTGGAGTATGTATGTTCTTGTTGGAGGGAGTGTGTCTCTTTGGAGGAAGGCTTTCAGGTCTCATATGTCCCCAAACCATGTCCAGTGACACAGTCTACTTCCTGTTGTCTGCATATCAACACATAGTAGCTCCTTCTCTAGCACCATGTCTGTCTGCCATGCTCCCCACCATGATGATAATGAGCTAAATCTCTGAAACTGTAAGCCACCAGCTCAATTAAATATTTGCCTTTGTAAGAGTTGCTATTGTCATGGTGTCTCTTCACAGCAATAGAAACCTAAATAAGACAGGGTCCCAAATAGCACTTTCTTGCTTACAGAAACTATCAAGAATCTGACTTAGAGACTACAGGGACAGCATCTGTTTTCCATCTATAGTTTATAGTTTGCTTGATGCTCTTGCAAGAATTTTACTGGTGATTTAAAAAATTGAAATTCATTTTGCACTTGATCACAGAACCAGTATAACTAAATGTGCTTTGCTGCTGTCTTTGCTGTTGGGGTTTTTGTTTATTTTGCTTGATTTTATTTTAAATTACATTGTGCATTTCCTTTTAGACAGGGTAATATGAAGCACAGGCTTTCCTATACCTCTGGAACTATTTATGTAGCCAAGAATGATCTTGGATTCCTCCCCCTCATGCCTTCATATCTGGAGTGCTAGTATTACAGACATGTCCCACCGTATCTGTCTTTGATTGGTCTTTGTTTTGATTTATATGTCTGTTAACATTTTCATATTTTAACATGGCTTCTAATAAATCAGATCTAGGCTTCTGTGAAGGAATGGGAGTTTCTGCTAATGACCTCTCTCTTAGTTATTGTGTGTAGAAATTTTCTTACACAAGGCAGGGGGCAGTACAGGAAGAAAGAGGGTAGGAACATGGGATCCAACAAACATGTCCTTTACAGATGTTTACCTTCCTGGTTAGGGACCAGATCTTGTGTGTAGATCTCTCTGAATTCTCTCTGTAGAGAGTTGACCCCACTTGAGGGATGGCAACATGCATTTTTCTCCAGACCCCTGTGCAGATGATTGGCCTCATCCCTGTGCATTGAAAGTTAGCCTTGCGTTCATCTGGATTCACACTTGCAATTAGACACTGTGAAAATACAGTGTAGAAACAACATGCAACGTTTCCTCACGGATTGCAAATAAAGGTAGCAAGCATATATCACTGTGTAGAGATGCCTTGACAAGTGAATTGCACACATCTCCCTTCTGTCTTTTGTAACAGACTATGCCTTGTTTTACCAAGTGCCCCAAAGAACTTTTTATAGTGCTCACAGCCATTTCTTCTGGGCTGTGCTGAGTGACCTATTGTTCTGAACAATATCAATTGCAGTGAGATTGAGTAGGCTGTAACAGACATTTGTAGACCTTATTTCCTCAAGTCCAAGTGTTATAAATACTGGCAGTGTAGTTCAGACAGTGATCAGATCTACTCACAGACAGTGCCTCATGTACTAGACCTCACAGAAGTCCATAGGCTGCAGTGATAGAACATTTTACAGTCCTCAATATGGGTAATGCTACTGTCTTCTTAAGAAAAGTTCATCTACAAAAAGGTGGTTTTACTTCCAACTGGACAAAGAAGGAATAAAATGGAGAATGACATTTCTCCATTGTAACTGAAATTTGGGTGGGATTGGATAATATGTGTTTAACGTTTTCACTGATTAAAGCCAAATAAAATAAATGAAAATGTGAGTAACAAGAAACTTAAGTAAAATAAAAGGTAGGGTTTTCAGAATTCAGGTTGTTATTTTAGAGAGGGCCTATTTTCTTTTGATGTTTAAAAAATCATTTAATTTATTCATATTTTTCTCACCCAACACCGCCCAGATCCCCCCCTACCTCCCTACACACCCAATTTCTTACTCTTTAATCTCTCTTTCAAAACAATGCCCCACCCCTGAAAAATGAAGATCAAAATAAACATACCATTTCCTGCTTTGTAGGATGAACACAATCCTCCACATTTTAGTGGGAGAACTACTTTTTACCAGACTTAACTCATGCAATTTAATGTCCAGTGGGCTCAGATTGGCTTAGGCCAATGATCATACACTCTCCCCTGTGTCATGGTAATGATCTTTCAATAGACTGATGACCCAAGTCTAGCCTGTGAGCATCAAACCCAAGGCTTACCTTTGACCACTGTGGAAGGCTGGGAGGTAAGGTCTGAACCTGTAGAAGCTACTTGAAGATGAGAAGGATAGAAGGTATGTTGAAAAGAAAACATATAAAGAGGAAAGCATAGTTGACCCTGGAGACAAAGGAAATAGAGGGTTTTGTTAGGAAGTTACTGTGCCACTGGTTGATACAGAATTTAGATATACTGCTAGCCCTAGAACTTCTTGGTTTAGACTGTAAGACATTTATGATTTCCTTACCAACCATTCCATTTTCTATTGATGACTAATCAAGACTTCTAAATGATCCAGGCACTCAAAGAAGGAGTGCCAGTAGGACTCACATTTGAAGGGGGGAGAATTCCATTGGCATGACTTTTTTGATCTGGATAAACTCGCGTTCCAAGATTATTGCAGTAAATAAGGATCAGGATAAACAAATAGGCCGAATAGATGTTTATTCAGGGAGAAATAACTTACAACCTAGACAGATGAACACCAGGAAATTCAACCCGATCCTCTCCTGTCCGAGTCACGCCAGAAAGAGAGCGCCTTTTCTGGCCCCCTCCGACCTCCTTCCACAGGTCACTTCCGCCCATGGCTCCACCCCCCAATGGGCGTGGTCAGTGCTACAGAAGGACTATCTCACTACAATTCCCCTTTTAGTCTAAAGAAAAGATTTAGGCTTAATACAAAACTATATACAAAACAGTGAATAACAAGTGTGCTCTAAGAAAAGGAAAATCGAGAACAAAATGACCTACATATCTAGTCCTAGGGTGAGGGCATAATAGAGTTTACAATAGAGTTGTCCTAAGCTGGAAAACGTAAGTCTAGTACCTAATATATCTAACTAGGAAGAGAGAATAATAGTTGTGATAGTTTAATCTTCAACCTCATCAAGACCTGAGAAGGAAATTAACAATACTAGAGTAGACAGGAAATGCGGATGGACAACTTCCAAAAGGTGCAGCAAGGACAGAAACAGCAAGCCACCTGAACAGTCACCCTAGGTCTCACAGTGACGTTGGTACACCCAGATTTGGCTAAGGCCAAGAGAACTTGACAGACCACAACAACAGCAGGGAAATAGAATGGCTGTCTTTCCCTGACTTGGCAAGGTCAAGCAGTCTTCTATATTTGTCTCCTGCAAGCACATAGGACTGCATGTCCAAATCAGTGGTCAAGGTGGGGGCAATTCTATGCCCAACAGGCCATTAGCTGAGGCGAGATTGAAGTCCAGCAGGAGCAACAACAGTGTCCAACATATTTTCGGGAAAGTGCATGGTGCTGTCAGGAGCAACAGTGTCTCATGTCAAAGGAGTACTAATATTAAAACATTTAAATGCCATGTTCTGCATGTCTATGAAGTGATTGAAGATTAAGCATCTATATCTGACTAATCTCGTAGTTACAGGAAATGTGAGTGAAGATAATCTGTAATACTCGGGAACTTAGCTAAAAAGACTGATTAAAACTTTCCCGAGTAAAGCAGGAACAAATACTTAAACAATATAACTATTTACATATACCTACATGTAAATCCCTAAAATAGAGGTAGAGTATAAGTGTCAAGACAAGAGGTAGAACTATAAAGGGCAGCAAGATAAATATCCCAAATTGTATCAATATACAAAATGTCTTGAATACAAGAAAAGTATACATACATAGAATATGGTAAAAAAATAATGTGCATAAAACATTGTAAGTGGAAATATTTAACACAATATAACAAAATATAAACTTAATTTTACATAGCTTACCACATAAGAATACACAACAATGTAAGCTGTAAAATACTATCTCATTCTTACTCAAATTCTCAAGAAAATAGGCTAATCTACCTATATCCCATCTAAACCATACCTTTACCAACCATTCTCTATTCCTGTCTAAAAGATAAACCCGAGTGTAAGCATCACCCAATCCCAAATAACTAAAACCAACCCAAAGACGATGACTATTATCCCAAAATTCCAAGGGTAGGGAAAGGGGGCATAGTCATATTAAGATTACTTCCTGCTGAAATGGGACGATGATTGCTCCAATGGATCCTGTAGGAAGAAAATTTTTAGCAACCAAATTTCTCAACAGAACTGGCTGTGACATATGTAGTTAGTCACTGTGTGGCAGAAAATTCTTGACTGTAGTTTTATTTGAAACTGGCCAGGGTGTAATAAAAAGGTGCACCATTACAGCTAGCTAGTCATGAGTTGTCTCGAGCAAAACAGTCTCAAACCGGTTTTAGGGTGATGTTTGTAGTTCCGATGCATCAGGTTGAGTCAAGTGGAAACGATGATGTGGGGCCCTACCTTTAAAATGGCTAACAGAGGAACCTGTCTGGGTAGGACAATGGCCTATGACCTCTGAGAAGTTAGAAGCTTTAGAAAGCCTGGTTCAGGAACAGCTAAATGCTGGACATATTGAGGAATCAACCAGCCCTTGGAATTCTCCTGTATTTGTGATCAAAAAGAAATCTGGTAAATGGAGAATGCTTACAGACCTGAGAGCCATCAATAAAGTTATCCAGCCAATGGGCTCTCTACAGCCTGGAATGCCCTTGCCTTCTTTGATACCCAAAGAATGGCCTATTATAGTTATTGATTTAAAGGATTGCTTCTTCACTATACCTTTACAAGAACAAGACAAAGAGAAATTTGCCTTCACGGTACCTAATTATAATAATTCTCAACCAGTGAAGAGATATCAATGGAAGGTTTTGCCACAGGGAATGCTAAATAGCCCCACCCTGTGCTAATATTTCGTACAAAAACCATTAAAAATAATTCGTAAACAGTTTCCACAATCCATAATCTATCATTACATGGATGATATATTGTTAGCTGACTCTAAAGGAGAAATATTAGAAAAAATGTTTGAGAAAGTAAAGGAAGTTTTATCTCGCTGGGGATTACAAATTGCACCTGAAAAAATACAAAAAGGAGAGTCTATCAACTACTTAGGATATAAAATAGGTCTACAGAAAATTAGACCACAAAAAGTACAGATCAGAAGAGATCGCTACCAGACTCTTAATGATCTTCAAAAATTACTAAGAGAGATTTCTCAACTGCAAACCATAATTGGAGTAGAAGGGCATGATTTGAAAAACTTGAAAATGGCCCTAAAAGGAGATAAGGACTTGAATAGTCCACGAATACTATCAGCTGTAGCTAAGAAGGAATTAGAATGGGTAGAAAAGAGGATACTAGAAGCACATGAGGACCGTGTGGATCCAAACCTAGACTGTATTCTGGTTATATTACCATCTAGAGAATATCCTTCAGGGATTTTGATGCAGAGAGAAGATATCATATTAGAATGGATATTCCTACCACATAAACAGAATAAAAAACTAAAAACATATATAAAAAAGATCTCTGACTTGAT
Source organism: Phodopus roborovskii (assembly GCF_943737965.1). Taxonomy (NCBI): domain Eukaryota; kingdom Metazoa; phylum Chordata; class Mammalia; order Rodentia; family Cricetidae; genus Phodopus; species Phodopus roborovskii. The sequence continues at coordinate 33,532 of NW_026125371.1, read as the reverse complement.
TATAAAAGGTAAATTAAGACTTCGTCAGCTAATAGGAAGGGACCCAGCAGAAATTATAGTACCTTTAACTAATGAGGAAATTTCTTCCTTATGGAAAGATAACGAATATTGGCAGAGAGCTTGCAGTAACTTTTGGGAACAATTAGCAACAACTATCCCAAAACTGAGAGAATCAAATTCATAAAGAAAACGATTTGGATTCTTCCACGCATTGTAAGAAAAACACCTATTTCTGGAGTTCATACATTCTACACTGATGCAAATAAATCAGGTAAGACAGGATACGCCAGAAAGAGAGCGCCTTTTCTGGCCCCCTCCGACCTCCTTCCACAGGTCACTTCCGCCCATGGCTCCACCCCCCCAATGGGCGTGGTCAGTGCTACAGAAGGACTATCTCACTACACAAGATCTTTTTTTTTTTTTCTTTTAGCTGTTCTTGTTTGCTTTGCTTCAGTGTTGAGTATAGAATTTAACATCTTGTAACAATCGATGCAAAAAAACACATCTCTCGTGTTAAAGGGGACAAGTGAATTTATTCTGGAGCCAAATATAAGTGATGATGGCTGGAGAACATAGATTTAGGTCACCTTAAATTCCTTGTTCCAGCGTGGAGGCAGTTTCATGAGGTTTTCTACATTAACAGAATAATAAAAGCCTAAATAATCCAGGAACTTTTAAAATATGTCTGTAGAAGAATTAGGAGAGATAAAGCAAAGATGGGGAAACCTGTCAGAGGCCTCCAATGCTAGCAGACAGCATTCTTAGCTCTCTACTGAAAATCTAGTATTCTATTGTACATCCTAGGTGATTTACTCAGAAGTCAGAGAGTTGTCAGATCAGATGCCAATACGAACAATAAAAGTCTATTACAAGGGCTAAACACACAACAAAATTCAGCTCTGACTTCTAAAATTTCAGCCTCTCCATAGTCATCAGTTATAATCTATTGATTAGCCTTTCAGAAGGGCCACCAGAAGGTAGAGATCCCTTTAGGAGGTTTTATTTACAGAACATTCTAGGTAAGTTCTATACTCCTCTACTTCCCAAGGTTCATTTCCATGCAACAATTTCTACTGTTTTCTGTCTTACTGAATATTTAATTGGAGTTTGGGGCTTTCTTTTGATATGTTTTTCTCTTTTAATGTATGTGTGTGCATGAGAACTCATGTATGTATAGTATTCATTCTTATTTGTGTGTGTGTGTGTGTGTGTGTGTGTGTATGAGTGCGTGCTCAGGCTTGCTTGTGTGTATGTGTGTGCATGAATATGTGAAGGCCAGAGATCAACTTCAAGTGTCTATATCAATTACTCCTCACCTTACTTTTTGACATGGGATCCCTCAGTGCACCTGGAAACCATCAATACAGCCAGGTTTGCTAGCTAAGAAGCTTCAGATTCCCATCTGTCCAACTGCCTCACAGTGAGTACTAGTGATTGCAGAGCCCCTGATGTTCCTGGCTTTTATGTGAGTACTAGGATTTGACCTCAGTGTTCCACGCTTGCTCAACAGCCAATTTATCCACTGAACATCCTTCTAGATCCTATTTCAACATTTCTTTTCTTTCAAAAGTAAATTCTTGTCATTGATCACTAAGGATAGTGTGTGTGTGTGTGTGTGTGTGTGTGTGTGTGTGTGTGTGTGTTTGTGTGTGTATACATTTTCAGAGTGGAAATATTCGCTAAGCCTCAAGAAAAAAGGTCAATTTGCCTGTAATAGTGACTACCATGTTCTTTCTTTATCTTCCAATTTTCATAGCCAAGTTGCTCTGCCAAAGTTAATAAAGAGCATTGGGACACTGTTATAAATCTTCTTTAATGTCCTTCTTTTTTGTAATAAATTTTAATCTCTTAGCTTCAGGTTTCTTTCCCTTTGTGGGCTAATAAGGCTTCCTAAGGCATTTAAAATGACTCATCTGCTTGATTAGTTTATTATCTACCACTCTTGTTTTCTGACCCTCCCCATCTTTGATGTAGCTCTTCGTAAAATTTAAGTCCTTTGTATGGAGTTCACACAGTATTGTGGCACTGGGATATAAATGTTTGAGTGATTCAAGGCCATGTAAACTTTTTTAACAAGCTTCCCCACCCTGAATGTATAGTAATAATTATCATTATCGTCATTTACATCATCACTATTCATCATCATCATACCCATCACCATTATCATCACTATCATCTCTACCACCATCAATCATCACTACTATCATTCCGATCATCGCGCATCATCACCGTCACCGCTCCTATCTCCATCATTTCTATCACCACCATCCCTATTATCACCATCATCACTATTATTCTCATTATTTCCCATCACTGTCATCTCTATTGTTCTCATTATTTAGCATCACTGTCATCCATATCATTCTTATCACCATCACTACCACATCTTCAGCATTATCATTATCCAGTTTTACAGTTGAATTAAAATTCCTTCTCATAACTGATCCATGTAGTCTGTGAACCAGTCAGACTATCTAGATGTGCTATGTTTTCCTCTGCTGTTACCCCCATACAAATGAGGACTTTAGCAAAGACAATAAAGGACCATGCAGATGGTTCGGCATATAAAGGTGAATGCAACCAAGTCTGACAACCTGTTCATCCTTGGGAGCCACATGGTGGAAGAAAAGAACAAATGTCTGTATGCTCTTTATCCTGCACATACTTGCATGGGCACACTCTAAAAATAAATAAAAGGAGGCCATTCTTCTCTGCTTTGAAGACTGTCCAGAAAAGCAAATTTGTTACTCTCCCAATTCCATCCCATCCCCACCCACTTGCCACTTGGTGGGGGTGGGCATATTTTGGGGTTAGAGAGAAACCTGGAACCAGGGAAATTCCCAGGAATCCACAAGATAATTCAAGCTAAGACTCCTCGCAATAGTGGAGAGGGTCCTAAATTGACCTTCCTCTCTAATTAGATTGGTGACTACCCTAATTGTCAACAGAGGGCCTTTACCCAGTAACTGATGAAAGCAGATGCAGAGATACAGAGACAAGAACTGGAACAAGCTCCAACAGTACTCCTGAAGAAAGGGAAGAGGAATTGTATGAGCCAGGAGGGTCAAGGTCATGATGATGGAGGAACCCACATAGACAATAGACCTGATTTCATGGAAGCACATGGACTCTGAATCAATAGTTAGGAGTCTGCATTTGACTGACTTAGGCCCTGTGTGTGTGTGTGTGTGTGTGTGTGTGTGTGTGTTATATATATATATATATATATATATATATATATATATATATAGAGAGAGAGAGAGAGAGAGAGAGAGAGAGAGTTGTGTAGCTCTGTTTGTAAGGTTCCTAGCAGTGGGCTTTTGGGAGCTTTTTCCTGATGCTAGGTTACCTTGCCCAGCCTTTATGCAATGGAAGGAGCTCAGTCTTACCTCAACTTCACATGCCATGCTTTGTTCAAGCCCATGGGATGTCTGCCCCTTTCTGAATGGAGACAGAAAATGAGTGGATGGGGAGGGGAGAAGGTTGAAGGCAGGGGGTAGAGGTAGAGGGATGGGTGACACAGGACACAGGAAGAGAGGGTTGGGGGGGGTTGGTTGCTATGAAAAATAAATGAAACACTGTTAATTAAATAAAATGAAATTTAAAAAGTATATAGTTTCTCAAAAATTCCTCCCTTCTGCCTTCAGTTGAACCCAATTCACCTACTTCTCCTGAAGACATATCTTGTTTGACTTTTTAAGCCTCGTGTGTTTGGTTTCTGCTGTTACTGCCTATCTAGTTTCGCATGTGGAAGCATGAGCCTTCCACAAAGAGTATTGGACTGTGCCTTGTCTTTGCACTTGCCACGTACTGCTTGTAATAAAGGAGGTAATGATTGGTTGGGAATGAATGGATGCAGAACGTGTCCATAACTTGTCTGTATTTCCCTGACTGCCCATAATGTAAAGCAAGGCATTCATGAGAATGTAGCATATTTCATTTTAGGGTTTATTGACTAGTGCAGTTCTTTCAACAGGTCTGACAGATCACACTCCAGGAGGCAAGTTAGAAACTCATCTGCAGTGGCTTCTCAGTGGCAGTTGATAAGACAAGTTCTCTGAGTTTAGGCAAATACCCCTGATCTTTTAGCTTAGTGATTTTTGACAACAAATCTTCTGCCTCATGGTGCATATGTCACCAGAGAAGATCAGCCCCACAGCTTCTGCCCGTGTGGAAGCATACATTCCCATGGAGCACTTGAAACGTAAGTTACATGGCTAGAGTCTGTTCACAGATCTTTGTTTGAGAGGGAAAAGGGAGAAGGACAAAGAGCACAGAGGGGAGGAAGAAAGGAGCTGGGGCAGGGTATAGTGAGAGAGGAAGCATGAGCTTTGTTTCCTGTCTTGCTTGGTACTTGGAATGGAGCCTGGGACAACCTTTCTGGAAACTTGTAAAATATAATTTTCATTTTATTTTTATTTATTTATATACATGAGTGTGTGTGGTATGTGCATGTTTTTGCATATGTGTGTGGGGGGGATGTATGTATATATGTGGTATGTGTGCGCATCTGTGTATGTTTGTATGCGTGTGTACACATGTGTGTGCATGTGTGTGTATATGCGTGATATACATATGCATGTGTGCCTATGTGTGTATGTGTGTGCATGTGTGTGTGTATATGCATGATATGCATATGCATGTGTGCCTATGTGTGTATGTGTGTGCCTATGTTTGTATGTTTGTGTCTGCTTGCCTGTATGACTGTTGATGTCTGACCTTGCCATCAGGTCCACCTAATGCTATAGAATCAGGGTCTCTCCTTGAAATCTGAGCTCACCATTTGAGCTTGTCTGGCTAGCCAGATTTCTCTAGCAATTCTCTGTCTTTGATTTGAAAGTTCTAAGAATATGGGTGGTCCACCAGGTCCACATGGTTTTAACGTGGGTCCTGGGATTTGAACTCTAGCCCTCACCTCTTGCACAGCAAGTACTTCAGCTGCTGATTCATCTCTAGTCTCATATATCATGATTTTTAAGAAAAGAAAATATAAATGTTTAGTTTGAAAGGGAAGTAGAATATGATCTCTTATACTCAAAACTAGCTCCAGCAATTGTTCTGACATTCATTAGAGTGCCAATATATTGCCAAATATATTAGTGCTGCCTTCTGAGATAGATGATTATTTCTTGAAGGGGGCTGTTTTATGCACTTTAAGCCAGTTCACATTATGTTATATGTAGGGCATGCTTATACTATCATCTCAAGTTTAATCAACAGACAACATACCAAAACTGTCAATCATTCTTCACCTCCATTCTATGATCTAGAGCAGTGATTCTCAACCTGTGGGTTGCAACCCCCTTGGGTATAAGGGCTCTTTCTGAGGGGTTGACATCGGATATCCTGCATATCAGATATTTACATTACAATTCATAACTAGCACAAGTTATAGTTAGGAAGTAGCAATGAATATTATGTAATGGTTGAACTGTATTTAAAGGGCCATGAGGATAGTTGAGAACCACTTCTCTAGAGGTTCTGGTTCCATAGAGTTTATATACTACATTGTAATTTCAAAGGTGATGATGTGGGGAGTCAGGACTTTGGTGGAGTTAATTTGTTCACGAGGATGTTTGGGCTGATTTGTTCATTGATGGCATTAGGGCCCCTATCAAAGAGGCTGTATAGAACCATTTTGCCCCTTTGAGCCACATGGGGACGGGGGCATACATGAACAAAGAAGGTATTCTGACATTGAGTCTACCAGGACATTGGTCTTAGATTTTATCTCAGAAACATCTGTAAATAAACATTTTGTGTTTATTAATTAGCATATAACAGCTGGTAGAGTACTTGCCTAGCATACAGGAAGTCCTAGATTTGAACTTAGGCCTGCCTAAGTGGGTATGGTGGCCTATGCCTCTAATCCCAGTTCCCAGTACTTAGAAAGTAGAGGCAGGAGTCTCAAGCTTTCAAGGCTATCCACTACTACATAGTAACTTTGAAGCCAATGAGGTACATGAGGAACTGTCTCAAAACAACAATATATATATATATATATATATATATATATATATATATTCAAACTTAATATTCCAATAGCCTCATCAAGCCTTGACAAGGAATTGGTAATGTGCATGACTGGAAAATGCTATAGAATGAATGTATCCCCCCTGCAAATTCAGGCACTGAAATCTTAAAGCTCATGATAACAATGTTAGGACCAGGGTCCTCCAGGAGGGAAGTAGGGTGATAAAATTGGAGGTATTACAAATAAGTCCTCAGAATTTCCCTTCATCCCTTCTGCCTCTGTGTGAGGACGGAACACAGGAGGGATGTTCATGAAGTACCAAATGAGTTCTTACTAGTTATAGAATCTTTTAGAACTCAGAGATCTTCCAGGCTCCACCACTACAAGAAATAGATTTCTTTCTTTTATTTTGTTTTATTTGAGAAATAAATTTCTGTTACTTATAAACTATACAGCCTTATTATTCTGTTATAAAAACTCTGTGGATGGACAGAACAAAGGGGCTCTTTAGACTATATGAGGTATCAGAGAAGACACAATATGTACATGGAACTCGTACAATCATGCTCTCTTCCTTTTGAATAGCAAGTATTCAAACCACTAAAGTCTATCTTATAGAGCCAAATCAACTTCTAGGAAGCCACAGCCAATACATTTGAATTGAGAGTGATTTTTAAGTGTAGTTATCAGCCTAAGCTACCTGAAGTCCAACTCAGGGATGTGTCTACATATATTCTACTTTTTAAAGATTTATTTTTAAGTTAATGGGTGCTTATCTGTGTACAATTTGTATAATATCTTGATATACACAAAATATGTTTTTGTTATTAAAAATATAATAAGATCCTAGTTCATGAGAGGGCACAGAGTTCGTGATGTGTGTACCAAGAGTGAGGAAGCTTTGCTGCCAGCCTGCTTCCTGCTGCTTGTGTGTCAAGTGTCATTGGGTTACAGTTTGGCCTGTTCACTGACTGGTTACCCTAGCACTGTAGGGTAGAGCAGAGAAATTGTCCTAGAGATTGTACAACATGCAAAGGCAGAAATGTTTACTCTTTGGGTCTTTGCACAAAAGTTTTCTGATCCTTAATCTGTTCCTTGCCATGCTTCCTGAGCAACCTTAAGGATCTGTCACTTTCTCTAAGAGCATGGAAAAAGCATGAAGGTATTTCATTTCAGAAAGATCACTCTGGTTGTAGAGAGATAAAAGGCAAATAGACTGTACATGCCCCAAAGGAATGCAGGGCATGGGGGAACTGACTTTTATCTCCCCAAATTGGCTGTTTGCTCCTCTCAGAAGAAAGATGACTGTTACTTTCTTTGTTTCTTTATTTGGTGAGTGTTAACTCTCTCGGTGACTGGCAGAGCACTGTGCTGATGTTAAGCCCTACTTACTGATGCAGGGCATAGCTTGAACTGACAAGAACTTACATGTACCTCTCTTAGGAACTTGATTTGCCTGCACCTCAAAAGTCACAATTCTTGTGCTGGAAATATGGCTTAATCATTGAAGTGCTCCTCATGCCAATATGAGGACCTCCATTTCAATCCTTAGTGCTCAAGGAAAAGTTGGGCATGACAGTGCATGCCTGAACCAAGCACCAAGTTGAGGGTGACAGGATGATCCCAGGGGGTCACTGTCCAGAAAGCTTTGGATTCAGTGGAGGAACTTGTCTCATAAAAATACAATGACAGCCATTGAGGAATATACCAGTCATCGACCTTTGTTTTCTAAAATCCTGTACGTATGCATGCACACAGGTATGCATGCGTGTAGCGCGCACACATGCCCCACACACACACACACACACACAGGCAAAGATACACACATTTGGACATGTATAGCTATGAACCAAAAAAAAACCAAACATCCATGAACATGTACACATAGGAGAAAGAGTCATGAAATAGATGCTGTGCTTTTAACTATTTCCTTACCATTTCAACTGTGCTTCTAATACTGAATCTAGACCTACAAAGGGTGGCCCTCAGCCACCCAAGTTTCAGGAATGAATCTCTTGTTCCTGTGCCCTGTCTGAACAGGGCTAGTGGAGGAAGCATCTCTGAACTTTGTACATTACTCACCTTCACTTTGTAGCAGGGGGGAAGACAAAACTGTTGTCTGCAAGCTCTCTACATGTGGACATGCTCTTGTCAAAGGAGGGCACACTAGACTAGTGTCTAGTTCTTCTGGCTTCTGTGTCCTATGCAGATGGTCTTGTCACATCATGGTTGATATGAACATTATATGAACAAAGAAAATTCCATAGTCACAAAAGTGGCTTGCAAATTATACATTGTTTTGGACTTTATATACTTACATATTATTTGTATAGATAATTACACATCACTGGCCGGGCTATAATGAGACCAATGTTTTCTATCAATTAGGCATGACTGTATAGATATTGGCCTTAGCAGCTGGTGAATTTGCTTGTCATGGCATGACTTGGCAGGACTTGAATGAACAGCATGTTTATTGATGACAAATGGGACCTCAGTGTTGTAGGAGAGTTGTTCATATGGCCATTCCTCTGTGCCAAGAAAGCCATCTTGAGTCAAAGGACAGAGACAGCAATTGGCTGACTGGGATCAGGCATACTTTCTGGAGGCCTGAGGAGGTCTACTAGAGAAGGAATGGAAGAGATTCCTGGAAAGGGATTCCAGGGAGGATTTCCAATGTTGGTGGGTCAGGAAAAACATCGAGAGATAGTCAGACAACCGATTTTCTACTGTTCCTTGGATTTATGGGATCTTTATCTCGATTTCTGACTCCTGAGTTTTATATATTGGAAAAAAATTAGGTAATCGTTTCACTTCACCATGACAAACAGGCATACTATCTAGTCCTTGAGAAATGAAGCGTAAGATGTTGAGAAAAGACTGGCTTATTCTTCTGGAGGAGGTCACCAAACGGTGTATAGAGAAAGGGGTGAACATTGAGATCAATATATGACTTTGAGCACAGTAAGCTATTCGCAGAGCTGTAATGAGTTAGTGATGTATCCATTATGGAAATGTATATTTAACCCATAACAAAACAGTTTGAAGCTGGAACTATTACTCAGTGAATAGAATTCTTGCTTTACTAATATGAGGGTCTAAATTCGTTTAACTACCATACACCTTAAACCTGAAAATGGTACTGTGTATCAACAATGCTGTTATGGAATGTGGGTGACATATGAAAAAGAGAGAGAGGGAGAGAGGGAGGGAGGGAGAGAGAGAGGTAAAGATAGATAGATAGATAGATAGATAGAGAGAGAGAGAGAGAGAGATCCTTGTATCTTGCTGGCTGGATAGTCTAGACAAATTGCCAGGTTCAAGGAAAGACCTGGCAATGGAGAGAAACCAAAGAAGACATTGATATTTGGGTTTTTTTTTTTTTTTTGGTACAGGCATGTGCCCACACACGTTTATATCTGCTCATACACAAACACAATACAACACACACATACACAATTTGTAAGCTGTACCTTACAGATGTAAAGGGGAATATCATGAAGCTGACTCAATGATATTTTTGGAATATAGTAGCTTGAGATAATTTTCTGTGTGTTATCATTGGATATTATCAACTAAAACAGTATTTTCTCAGTTTGCATTGAGAGACAATGCCAGCTTGAAGAGTTTCTGGAATGGTGGGGGTGTGTAGAACTCTGTGTTTGGGTTAATATTCTGTTTTTTTTTTTTTTTTTTATCATTCTGAAAATTTTCAGTCTCAGCTAACTACTGCCTGTGAATTTTAATTTTTGTATGGTAAGCAATGAGAATTATTCTTAATAGAAAATAGCAGGTTCTGTTTCCTGTCCCAAGGCCTCCTATGAATCCTTGCAATATTAGCATCCTTCAATCATGTGGGACTACAAGTAGGAGCTTGCATAATTGTTCTGAGACTTCCTTCTTTTCTCTAAACAGGGAGGCAACATTGCATGTGATATAAGAAGGGGAAACAATGATTCATATTATTACAATGAATTCCCTAAATAAGCATCAGAGAAAGGGTGTAAAACTCCCTTGCTTCACTGTCAATCCACTGAGAAGGGACTCTGTGAGTATGGTCTCTTGCCATCTTTAAGATGCAGTTTAATAGAGTACTAATGGTCTTTGAGCTCATTCCGGTTACTGGAAACTCAAGGATATCTGGGTGCAATGAAAGAACTCTCCGTGCATACAGGTGGAGGCAAAGGTGGGACTGGAATATCCATTAAATGTGAATCAGAAGCTAAAAGTGGAATGACTAGAGATCCTGGATTCAACCTCTAGTGCCACAACAAGGAAAAAGAGAGGAAGATAAGGAAGAGGGGGGTAGAGAAATGTGGGAGGAGAAGAGGTGGAAGATGACAGAATGAATAAGAGGAGGAAGATGAGGAAGAAGAAGAACGGGGGAAGATGAGAAAAGGATGAGTAAGTGAGCCAATTGTCAGATCCACTGTACCTCATTGTACTCTGGGGCCAGATGCGTTTCAGACTTTTAGAGTTGAAAATCAAATGGTGAATACACTATTCCTAATATAAAATGCCTGAAACCTGTCTTGGCAGTGTCCTATAATCCAATGTCTTCATTTTTTTGCAACAAAATATACAACTTTACACACCAAAATATAAGAATGTAAAAACAAAGATGTCATCTTTGATCAAGTGGTACTGTCAGATGTATTCAGATCAAGTTAAAATGTACTGCCAGTAAGTTACAGCACTTTGGTCTCCAGAGGGACTGGATTTGAAGACTGTGGGAAAGGGAATGTAGACTCATGTCCAAACAAGAGACAGACACTGGTCATGAGTACTGATGAGAGTAGTTGGGTCAGGTCTTTCTGAGCTTTATTAGGTTTGGGCTAGTGACTTCTTCCAAATCTCCAAACCTCTTCACTAAGTTACCCTGGAAACACATTCATTTTCTTCCTAAAGCAAGGGCAAACTGAAGGTTCACAGCCATGAGCAGCTATCACCAGCATGCCTTCTGGTCTCACTACTCCTGACTTGGCTGCTTTTTGACCAGATGGTCTCTCAGGGCATATTTTTCATTGAGGGAAATAACATGTGTGTGATACTGGCTGTCCTTATATTCATGTGCCATTTCTCCTCTGTCATCTTTGTATTTCAGGTGGCACCTGGGCTTACCCATTACTTATGAGATAGGTTTCTAAGACCCTGACCAACTGCTCAACACCTTTGTTAGCACCATAATTTTTCAGACTAGGGGAAGCCAGTGAAGTGAACAGGCATATATATGTTAGTATGGCTTTTATTTTATTATATTTGGTGTGTGTTTCTGTGTGTGGTGTTCATACAAGTATGCATTCATATTTACACACATGTAGGCATAATGTGTATGTATATGTGTTTGTATCTTTGCATATGGTAGATTGAAGCTGACATTGAGAATATTCTTTGATTGACCTCCTCCTTATTTATTGTAACAGGGTATTAATCAATCTATCTATCTATCTATCTATCTATCTATCTATCTATCTATCTAACTGAAACCAAGACTCATCTATCTATCTGAAACCAAAGCTCATCTAGGTAACTTGCTTGTTAAGGGACTCCCTGCCTGCGTCATCAGAATCCTGGAATGGCAGATGGGCTGCCAACTCATCTAGCATTTATATGGGTATGAAGATCCAAGTATAGTCCTCATGCTTATAAGGTAAAGTGCCTTACACACTAAACTATCTCCAAAACCCTTGGAGAGATTGTATATGTCTATTATGCATAATTCACATCTTCTGTCTGTGACCTGTGGACTGTTAGGGAAGTCATCCCTTGGCTCCAGTTTCCTCATCTACATAAAGATGAGAGACTGAATTGCTGTTTAAGACACCTAACACTAAATAGGATACATGCCTTTGTCTCTCTGTCTATACATTCTCATGAGAATGTAGGCTGTGTCTGGTTTGTTCCGATGTATTTACCTGACTCCAGCATAATGCCTTGTGCACTACAGCTATTCAGTGAACATTTGTTGAGTGAATGAGTGTTTGCAAATATTTGACTTAAAAGAATTAGATTCTGAGCTCATCCTTGCAAATAAGCAATACACCTGAAGTTTTAGGCAGATATCTTTCAGGTGAATACAGCTTGGGTAAAAGCACATCTAAGTTCTTCTGTGAATAACAATGGAAGAGAGTTGGGGGATGGACTTTAGCTATGAATATTTTCACCAGCAAAGACAATTTCAGTCCCATTAATCCCAGAAGACATAAAAGCCTGGCATACTGAATATTCTTGGGAAGGAAATGTTAACAGATTGTATGCTTCCATACTCACTTTCCATTTGAACTCACAGACCCTCATGAGTTTTTGACATTGTCAAACTCATTTCCATAAGCCCAAGGTCACCGATATCTTCTCTCTCCAGTTTAAGCTTATGATGTCTCTTTTCTTCTCATTGTGGAACTAGGTGTGGAACCCACATCTTTGTGCATGCTAAGAAGAGCTCCATTATTAAGTTCTCTGTCCTTAGAACCACTTGCAATGGTTCTTTGTGGGTGAACTTCCCTCAACACCTCTCACCTAGCTGCTGAGGACTACCCCCTGCTGATCAACTGACCAATCAGGCAACCTCTTCTTCTTTCTGTGATGGTGATCACCTTGCAGGTGTCACAGACAGAAATAGTAAAACTGCCTGAACAACCTTGAAGTTGGTCCACAATGCTCTTCCCATTTCTGGGATGTTCCTTCCATCCATGCTGTTTATAAATCAGTTACATACAGAAGGCTAAGACAAATTAGTAGCATGTCCCCATTTGACATTCATAGTCAGTAGACTTCAATGACTCTTAAAGAGTTGAAATTATCAGTTGTATAATGTGTGGGAAAGCTTTATCTCTGAGAAGCAGATCACTGAAACTCATCAATAAAACTCCAGGGTTAATTTTATTCCCCTACTGGGGAAAATATTGACATCATCACCCTAGGCCCCAGGGAAGCTTGATTGTACTGAGAACAAAAAAGGACAGATACTGTGAAACAGGTCACAAAAGTAGCAATATCCTCCCACAGAGATCTTGCAGGATGCAGATGTCCCTGTTTGTTCTCCAGACAGGAGACTGAAGGTAATGATCTGGAAAGAGACCTGTCTGACATCCTCTCTGCCTTCCACCCCCACCTGTCCATGTCTGAGTCTCCAGAAGGAACAGATTCTCACGACTCCCCAACTACTTAATTAGCATTTTAAAACAGGAATCTGATCATTCTCCAGCTTCAAACCCTTACCAGCTTCTCATTCCCTTTCCTACAACTCCAAACTCCTTTCTACAGTCTTCAAGGCTGAATTACCCCTAATGTCTATCTACCTTGTAGACAGCATCTCAGACATTCTTTCTGAACATCCCAGGCTGTTTTCCCATCTCTCTCTCATGTTCTTGTCCCTTTATCTCTTCTTTATACACTGTCTTCTTCTGCCTTTGTGTTTCTCATTCTGACAGTGAAACCAGGACATATCCTTGGTGCACAAAAGGACTTTGGGAGCACATTTCCCATGGAGGATACTCCCCTTAGCCTAGAGGCAGGTGGGAGAGCCTAGACCCTACTCCAAATGACTCCAAATGATAGATTTTGATAATCCCTCTTGGAAGGCATCACCTTTGCTGTGCAGTGGGGTGGGGGGAGGGTGGGATGGGGAGAGAGTCCTAGGGCATGGGAAGGAGGGAGGGAAAGGGAACTGGGATCCATATGTAAAATAAGAAATAATAATAATAAAAAAGAAAACTAGAAAAGAAAAGTTTAAAACAATTTAGCTACTTTGTCCAAAAATAAGGTGGTTGTAGGTGTATGGGTTAATACCAGTGTTTTCTATTTTTTTATTTACTTATTTTTTATTTTACATGTCGATCCCAGTCCCCTCTTCCTCCCTCCCTCCCTCACTCCCACTTACCATCTCTACCCCTCACATGCACCCTGACCACCCTCTCCTCCTTTCCCCCCACCCCAATTCCACATGTAGGGCAATGCCATCCTGGTGGGGTCATGTAGATCTGTCAGGTCATTTGAAGTAGGGACTAGGACTTCTCTCCTGTCCCTAGATTAAGGCAGTATCCCTCCATGGGGGATGTGTCTGCAAGGTCCTTTTTGTGCACCAGGAATACATCCTGGTTCCACTGTCTGAGGTCCCTTACACTGCTCAGTTCTTCTGGCTGAGGCCCATATTCAGGGGGTCTGAGTCTGACCCATGCTGGATTCCCAGCTATCAGTCTGGAGGCCCATTAGGTCCTCCTTGTTCAGGTCAGCTGACTCTATGTGTTTCTGCAACCTGGTCTTATCCTCTCCATCTGCATCTGGATTTTAGTTTGACTCAGTGTTTAGTTACAGGTGTTTGCTTCTGTTTCATTCAATTGGATTCCACTGGCCTATCTATGTTTGTGTCAATAACAAGCTTTTTCAGGACTATACCTCTATGGTGATGCCTCTGGAAGTTCCTTTATTGTACAGGGTTGTTTTGGCTATCCTGGGTCATTTATTTTTCCATATAAAGTTGATTATTGTCCTTTCAAGGTCTGTGAAGAATTATGCTGGGATTTTGATGGGGATTATATTGAATCTGTAGATTGCTTTTGGCAAGATTGCCACTTTTACTATGTTGATCCTACCTATATAAAAAGCATGGGAAACCTTTCTATTTTCTAGTCTTTATTGAAAGACTCAAAGTTCTTGCTATATAGGTCTTTCACTTGTTTGGTTAGTATTATCCCAAGATAGTTTATGTTGTTTCTTGCTATTTTAAAGGATGATGGCTTTTCTGATTTCTTTCCCATCCCCTTTAACATCTATATATAGTAGGGCTACTGAATTTTTTTTCAGTTAATTTTGTATCCTGCCACTTTGCTGAAGGTGTTTATCAGCTGTAGGAGCTCCCTGGTAGAGTTTTTCAGGTTGCTTACATAAACTATCATTTCATCTGCAACTAGTGAAACTTTGTGACTGCTTCCTTTCCAATTTGTATCCCCTTGATCTTCTTTTGTTTTCTTGTTGCTCTAGCTAGAACTTTAAGTAAAAAATCTTCACCAACCCCACATCTGACAGAGGGCTGATCTCCAAAATACACAAAGAACTCAAGAAGCTAGTCACCAAAACACCAAATAATCCAATTAAAAAGTGGGGTACAGAACTAAATAGAGAATTCTCAATCTAAGATGGCTGAAAGACACTTAAGAAACTGTTCAACATCCTTAACCATCAGGTAAATGTAATTCAATACAACTCTGAGATTCCATCTTACTGCTGTCAGAATGGCTAAAATCAAAACCACCATTGATGTTTTATGCTGGAGAGGATGTTGAAAAAGAGGAACACTCCTCCACTGCTGGTGGGAGTGCAAACTTGTACAGATACTTTAGAAATCAATATGGCATTTCCTCAGGAAAATAGGTATCAGTATATCACAAGATCCAGCAATTCCACTTTTAAGCATATACCCAAAAGATGCAACAAAAATATCTGTACAACTATGTTCATAGCAGTATTATTTGTAATAGCCAGAGGAAGCAGAGGCAGACACCCCCCCCCCCAGCTGACCACTGAGACAAACTCCTAGAATCCAGCTGCAGAGAGGGAGAAGTGATGAGCAAAGGGGTCAAGAACAGACTAAAGAAACCCACAGAAACAGCTGACCTGGACAAGGGGGAGATCATGTACCCTAGTCTGAGAGCTAGGAAACCAACATAGGACTGACCCAGACCCCCTGAATGTGGATCTGTGTTGGAAAGCCTGGGCAGTCTATGGGACTTCTGACAGTGGAAACATAATGTATCCCTGGCACATGAGTGGACTTTGCAAGCCCATTCCCCATGGAGGGATACTCCCTTATCCTATATACCTGGAGGAGTGCCTAGGCCCTACCCTAAATGACTTGGCATATTTTGATGATCCCTCATGGATGGCTTTATCCTCCCTGGGGAGTGTATGGGAGCTTGGTGGGGGTCATGGGAGGATAGGGAACTGGGATCAATATGTAAATTTTTGAAAATTATTAAATAAAAAATAAAATAAGAAAGAGAAAGTAAAAATATCTGAATATCAATTAAGTAATCAATGATGGTCTATTATAGATTTAGATGATAGATGAAGTAAAGAGTGGAAAATCTATAGCATTAAACTATATAATCCAAACAGTGTGACTGTTAGGACTTCAGTTGCCAGAGACAAAGTGAGAGACATTTTCTTATCCACCCATGCCTATTAATTTGTGACTTCCAAATTTATCTTCAGTTTGTTCAAGGGTAAATGGAAGTAAGAGGGTTTAAAAGGAAATAATTTATGACAGGTGTTATTGAAATCTGATTAACAGTTCCTTGGTAGTCCAACATTCCCTTCTATGGGACTTCTGAGAAGTCAGAACTATACTATTTTCCAAATCCCTCTCTCCCTTCCTCTCTCCCTCTCTCTCTCTTCTCCTTCCTCCCTCTCCCTCTTCCCCCTCCTCCTCTCTCACTTACTCTTTCTCCCTTTATCTCTCCTTCTGTCTCTCCTGTAGGTATACCAACTTGCTTTACCTCTAGGCCTTTTCAGTTCTTAATTTTGGTACAGAATCTCACTAAGTTACTCGAGGCTGGCTTTGAACTCATACTATAGCCCAAATAGGCTTAGAAGTCTTTCTGCTTTATCCTCTGTAGTCAACAGATATACAGGCTGGGGCCACAAGTTCTGACATTCTTAATTTTATTGACATTTTGTAAATGATACAAAAGTACCGTCCTAAAGTTGTTGGCATTGTAGTACCTGTTCATGTAATGGCACCAAACTCATAACAGAAAAGTCATTTACTTTTAGAACTATTTTTGATGATGGAGTGGATTAATCTTATTAAGTGTTCATACTGCATATTATACTAACAAACCGTATTATCTATAATTATAAAATTGATCATTGCATAATGTTATACCTCATATTATACCTTATACCATACAGACAAAAGGAGAAACAGCAAATTCTGGGCTTCAAGGACAACATGTTGACACCTGTTTGAGCTGCCAACAGTGTAGCTCTTTTGTTCACTGAGCACAGTTTTTAACTGTAGGAACAATAGGCAAACACAGCACAGTTGTTCAGACTGTGGAATTTGGCAGATGTTTCCTTTAAAATGAATGAGGCAAGTTTGTCACACCAAGAGAAACAATAGACAGCATTTGTTGCAGATGACAAACTTAGAAGAACTTGAATTTTCCAACCTCAGTGTGGCAACTTCCTAATGTTGAAGGACTTTTACCTCTTTTGTCCCATTTTCATATAAATTTGTTACAAATATTTATTTTAAATAATGAATATATCCTTTATATTTTCCAATTTTATGTATGGAAAATAGGAGAGTTCTATGTCGGTGTGCTAAGTGACTCTCAGAGTCTTTGGTAGCATTGTACAGAAAGATATATTGAGACCCAGAGAGGTGAAAAATGGTGTGTGTAGGAAACATTGTAAAACTCAATTTATTAATGCTTTTTCATCACTGCCAGACTACTCCTGAATTAAAGTAACACTTTACAATTGTATAAATGTCTAGGGCACTGTGTAATGTTGTGATTTAGATACAAGGTGGGGAAGTTAGAGACAGCTCCTTAATGTGTCTAGCAACTCTTCCCCCTTACCCTCACCCCCTACCCCACCTTCTACCCTTCCCCACTGTTTGTAAAAGTAGCATATCTCACATTTCTGGACATCCCTCCATGATGGGGAAGCTGAAACATTTCTTCATCCCAAATCATAGACACTGAGATGGTTAATATTGTCAACATGACAGCCTCTAGGGTTGGTAACTAGAAAAGCCTCTAATTATGTTTGTATGGGAGTGTGTCTATATTGAAGTAGGGAAACATACCTAGATGCTGTCTGCCCTGTCGCCAGAGTGGCCACCCTGAAGTAGTAAAAAGGAGAGCACAAGGTGGACACCAGCATTCATTTTCTCTGCTTCTTGACTATAGATATGATGTCAACAGCAGGTCACACTCCTGCCCTGTTTCTTTCCCTACCATGAAGGACTGGACCCTTAAAATGTCAGCCCATATTAACCCTTCTTCCATAAAGTTGCTTTTATCAGGAATTTTATCACAGCACAAGAAAAGTAAATAATCCAGCCAATTATCAGGCTTTTAAGAGGACCTCAAGTGACTTGCTAATCCCATGGAAGGTAAGCAAGAAGGCAATTCCTAATGTGAAAGTAAAAGAACTCACTCCCACATGCAGTACTCCTGGGTACTCAGAGAGTATTTGCAGGAGGGTGAGCAGGTGAAGTGTGTAGGGGTGCCAATGTCTCCCATACTCACATTTCTCCCCATGTGGTGTGCCATAGAACAAGCTCAGCTTGTCATTGACTGCTCTGTTAGGGAAGATTATTTTCAGTCCCACCATTGATAATTATGTTAGTAGGAGTCTATTTAAAATATTTATCATTGAAAAATTACTAAAAATCCACTCAAATAATGAATACAAGAACATATTAACATTATGCAGTGCTCCTTTTATTTAAGAATAAAATATTTAACTTTACTATTTAAAAATTTATTTAAATCATATTGTTATTTATCAGGGTTTGTGTGTGTGTGTGTGTATGTGTGTGTGTGTGTGTGTGTCAGAGGACAACTTGTGAGAGTCAGTTTTCTCCTTTTTCCATGAAGATCCTAGGAGTAAAACTCAGGTTTTGGGACTTAGTGACAGGGGACTTTACTCACAGAGCCATCTCACTGTCCCTCTCATATATTCTTATTCAGAATGTTGGTTGTATTTTATTAAAATTACATTTGACCTTGAGGATATTTAGAGTAGTTAGTTCTCTGCTGTATTGTTAAGATACTATAGCCAAAGGTGACTCAAGTCTCCCTAGTATACTTCATCTAATGAGGCTGTGCCATTTCCACAAACAAAGCCTGCCAATGGGAACCAAGCATTCAACTACTTGGGTTAATGGGCAATAGTCTACATTTGGAGCACAAAAACACTCATACTAGGAATTGAAAAAAGTGCACTAAATAGAAAAGAAGCCATGTTCATCCATGAAACCTGTTCATGTGGAAGACTAAACTATCCCATCCAAAGATTATTTCTTGGGCACATTTTAGTTGGTAATTTAGAAAATTTGAAGGTTTCTATAGACACAAGATCAATTTAGAAAGCTGTTATTTGATTTTAAAACAGCATTACTGATTCTATAGCAGTAAACACGAGATGCAGGCAGAAGCTTTTCCGGTAGATTCATCCATCTGTCCAGGAAAGACATTTATATATCAGGAAGGGGTTGGGGACTAAACACCTGGGTGAAGTGTGTGGTCTCCTGGTGACTTTTACCTGGGAAATATAATCTGTGAGATAAAACAACTCTATTTCCTGCTCTTTCCTCCCATCCCCTTGTCTCAACTCCATGCTTCAAGTCCACACTGCTTCTTTCTGTAGTTCAAAATACTTTTTAATTGTCAACTGGCCTTATGTTTTGTGTCTGTCTTTCTATTTTCTATAAATTATACATTTGTACTTTTCTTGCTTGTTCATTTCTAGATTGTTCCATGCATTAAAACTGCTGAAAGTTTTTATAGAGAAAATAGAAAATTTAAAGCATCCCTCCACCCAGAATATCAAGGTTCAACTTGTGCTCTTTATTTGAATATTTATAGATTATACAACGATTTATTTGCAAACCTCTGTTGTAAAAGCATTGACACAAATGAGACCAACTTCAGGTTTGTTGGTAAGATCATAGAGTCAAGAGTTAAGAGATGTTCTAATCTAGTTTGACTTTAGTACTTCTAGCCACGTGACCTTAGGGGGAGTCATTTGGTGCCACAAATGTCCCTTATCTTCTTGACTCAGCAAATTTGGAAAGAGTAAATAAGATATGTAAGTAATGACGATGAGTACAGTTATTCATGGTTAGCAGGTACAGACCTGAAGAGCAAGGATAATGAAAGCATGTACAGGGACTGGCTGTTGGAAGCAGTGGACTAGATGCTCCATAGTGATTAGTTGTGGCCCTTAGTGCTGGGTGAGCAAAGGAGTAGTCTTTCTCCTCTCTTCCCCCTCTTAGACACTGGCTCTCAGTCAAACCTGCGCAGACTCCCAGAACCAGGAGTCTGTTGATATGGCCCTGGAATATCAGTCTTCTAAAACCAGAAAGAACAAGTAGAAAACAAGAGCCCAAAAATGAACTAGCGGTTATTCTTGGGGGAAATAGCTTGACATTTTCTTTTGGAATTATATGTTTACTCTCCATATGTACTACTAAAACCTTTCTGGATACTCATGGGGGGGTGAGGAGATTATGGTTATATGCAAATCTTTGGGAATACCTCCAGTTTCTCTATTCATCATCACTACATATGGAAACTACTAAAATGTCTTTTAGCAGATGGGTGGATAAACAAACTTTAGAGCACTGATACAATGGGATATACTCATGAGTACAAAGAATGACTAAGGCCACGTAGATGCATCTTGAGAGAGTCAGCTTGAGGACAAGATGCCAGAGTTAGAGATTGAATGTGATGGCCCCATTAATAGGACCTTGGAGAAAATATGAAGCTGTAGTGGTGGCGATAGATCCCTGGCTCTCAGGTAATAGAGGTGGGGAAGGTGTGACTACACAGAGATAGGAATGAAATGGTTATCAATTACAATAGCTGTTGTACAATTTCATGCATGCATCAAAACTCATATAGCCAGACACCCAAGTGAATGTCACTTTACTATGTTAATTTAAATTTATATTTGTGGGGAAAATTATAGACATGTTGCCAAGATAGTTCTAGGCTTATGAAGATATGGGAAACCTTCCTTAAAAATTGAGTTTTTTAGAGAGAGTCAATCTAGATTTAAGTATGAGCATTGCTTTCATAAATGCCCTCCATGGGACACTATAGAAAAGTACTGATTGAGGGGAGGCATATGAGAGGAAAACAACTGGAAATAGGGTAACACACAGAGACCATGGAGCCTGAGAGTGTGTAAAAGTCTGTCCCCATAGGGGCATGAGAATCAGAACAGGTCTAAAATCTTCTAGGAATAGAAATACAGGTAGTAATATGAGCACAGAACCTGTAGATGACAAGCCAGACTATAGTTTGGCTGCATCATTCATTAAGAGAAGAGACTTTCTGCTATTTGGGCTCTAATTACTTTTTACTAAATTATTTTATTTATTTTATTTATTTATTTTACACAGTTTCCTCTCCTTCCTATCCTCCTGTTTCCTTACCCACCTTCTTTCTATCCCACCCAATCTATTCCTCAGAAAGAATAAAGCCCTCCATGGAAGTCAGCAAAGCATGACATTCAAGGTAGGACAAAGCTCCCCAACTCTTTGCATCAAGGCAGAGAAAGTCATCCCACTATAGGGAGTAGGTTCCAAAAATCTAGTTTATACACCAAAGACAGATCCTGGTCCGGCAGATAGGGACTCCGCAAACTATAACTGCCACCCACATGCACAGGGCCTAAGTCAGTCCCATGCAGACTCCCTGGCTGTTGGTCTAGAGTGGGCTCTGATTATTAAGAAGGAAGGGGAGAACAAAGATGAAACAGGCATGAGTAATGGAAGAAGGCAAAGCTAAGCTGGACTACAGTCTCTACTTACCTCCTTGCTTATAACCCTTCTAGATGCAAAGGGACCAGATGAGCCCCCCTCCCCTCCTCCCTGAAGGAGTCCAGTGAAGCAACACTTGTCTATGCACATTGCCTTCCATATGCAGTGGCAGTTAAAAGTAACTCAGCTATATAGCATATGTTATCCTATAGGGACCACTGACTCATGAGGTGTATATTGGTTGGGTCATCTCATCTTGCCACACATTACCTTGTAAATCTAAAAAATGTCTGTGATCATTTTTATGCAGTGGTATTTGGGGGAGAAGTTTTCATGGAGATAAGAACTATCAAACTGTGTTATGAACTACAACTTGTTTTTTAAACATATTTATTTCAAGGACAGAGCAGGGCCAAGAAGAAATCTTTTTTTTTCTCTCCTTCCTTTATCTGCTTCTCTGGGGGATCAGAAAATTTTGTATCTAGGTCTATGTTGTTATTTGAGCTTTGTGGGATCAAATTCACAAAAAGATGGTCAAGGATGTCTAAATAAGTTGGTTATGGTGTCCCACATCTGTAATCCCAGCCTCTAGAAAGACGAGGCAGGAGAGCTGTAAGTTCAAGACTAACCTGTGTCTCTCACTGAACCTGGAACTTCCTTCTTTGCCTAGACTGCCTAGGTAGCAAGCCCACACACCTTCCTATCTCTGCCTTGCCTTTACTAGGGTTACAGGTGTGCCAATATGCCTGGCTCAGTTTGGGGATGAATGAATTCTGTGGATCTGATCTCAGACCTTCATGTTTGTGTGTCAAGAACTTTTCCAGCTAAGCATTCTTTCCAGCCCCTGAATGCTCTTAAAAATCATCCTTGTCCCAAGACACATCACTTAATGCACTTCTCTATATCACGATGGCTCTTTGCTGGCTCACTCTCAAACATTCGAACACAGTTCGAATACATTGTGATTTGATTGCAAAGAGAAAACTCTTCACATCTTGCAAGAGATGCAGAGTTTTGCCAAGATGAAAGAGGTGATGGAGAACCTTTCTAATCGCATGCAAAGTAATTGACAAATGAGGCTCTGACAGTGTTAGACTGATGAATAATTGAAGAAGAGAAAAAATCAGTGAGGATGATGACACCATAAGCTTCAAAAGAGAATAATTTGATGATATGAATATCAAAGGGTGCAGGGAGGCCTATGGGAAAATTGAAATCTCAAGGATTTTCACAGAAATAATCATCTTTACTGCTGAGCATTGAAGGGTGTCGTATCATGCTAGTATTTAATTTCTTTGGAAAGTGGTCTCAAAAAGTTTAATCCTTTCTTACTTTTTAATGATTTCCAAATAATGACACCATTACCTATGTTCTAATCAACAAAACATACATGATTTTCATAAAATGTGTTTTTTTAAAGGAAAAATTTCTACTCTCTTTTTCTAGATTTTTGTTTTTATTTTTAGTGGTTCTTGTCTCTTGATAGTAAAACATTCTCCCAGAAGGTTCACATGTCTCCATCATAGCAGTGGTCAAAGATGAGGCTTGTGGGAACTGGTTGATCGCAGTATCTCCAATCTCATGGAGGGCAGGTATTAATCCTCTAAAGGGGTAAGATTTTGACAGGCTATTAGGAGGTGACATAAACTTAGAAGATGCTATCTAGTTGAAGATTTTAAGTTCTTGGTGGTTATATCTGCTCTCTCCCCTTCCCTGTGTCCTTCTTCCCTTCCCCTCTCTCTCCCCTTTCCCTGTCTCTTACATACCTTTCTAACTGCCATGAAGTGACCAGCTCCTCCACCATCTATAATTTTAGTGTGGAGTCACCACTTCGAGACTTTTCCTCCTTTGAAAATTAGAACAATAATATTACAGAAGCTTTCTGAGGATTTAATGAGGCTACATTCATTAATATATGTCAAATAATGTTTACATGGTAGATGCCCAAAGATCACAGGTAGGATTATTTCTAGTACAGTTCTGATGATCTGCACTAGAAAATGTTGCACTTAGTATTTTTCCCCTCTCCTTCCAATTTCCCCTCCAGATTTTTTTTATTTCCTCCATTTGTCCTCTTAGATATACAATATAGAAAACAATGTCTGCTCTAAATTTCATTACAATACCTGAAAGTGTGGAGAGAGTTTATGGAGGAGGGAGGAGGGGAGGGGAGGATAAAAGAAAGCAAGTTTGGAGGTGAAGGCGGTACTAGGTGAAGAAAATGACTCTGTCCCTCCATGATTGTAGAGTGTTCACACTGAACAAGATGGCTTTTCTGACCTCCCAGAGTTAAGTTTTGTTGTTTGCAGAACAAACTGATCATATATAGCATCATGAGCATTTCTGTAGATAAGGAAAAATGGACTTACAGATAAGTTTGAGTCACTTGCCTGAGAGTAGACACACAGCCATATTCTAAGGGATGTGGTTTAAACCCTGCTCATACCCTCTAACCCATTCATTCTATATAACCCCTAAATTGTAGTGCTGTGGAACAAAAATAGTATATCACAGGAAGCACTTTGAGTTTTAAATCTTTGAGAGCTTCTTTGAGGGTTATAGCAAGAGCATTTGGTTACCCATATATACCTTTGACTGAAGATGAGTCCTTCTCTATTTGGGAAAGCCATCCTTTTTTAATCCATTGTGAAGCTTCAGGAGGGATTCACAAGGATCAGTGAAGGAGGAAGAGATGCCTGTTCAGCCAGACACATAAAATCCAATAAAATCTGGAAACTATGCACTGATAGGTGGTACAGCCACATAGGTAGTCCCCATATATCCAAGTTTTTTTTTTTAAATCTTTGATAGATTATATGTAACAGAATTTATCAAACCATTTTTAAATTTCTGTGTTTATTTCCACTATTTGTTTTCTTTTGACCAAATTAGTTCAACCTGATACACAATAATTTGTATGTTTTAGAGTATCATGCAATATTTGGCTGTGTGTATGTATTTTATAATATTTTAATTCCAGCTACTGGAACATTTATCTAATTTCACATTTTAACTGGCTACTGAGATAGGTTAGACAGAAAATGCTGTAGTACTACTGAGATGAAGAGACTTACCCAAGATTACTCATAGCAGCTCACCTGGGGCTCTGATGGAGCCCTCGGAGTCTTGTCCTTGCTTTGGTATTTTCCATTCCCTGATTCTCTTTGTCTTGGTTCTTCTGTGTCTTGGGGTCTTTGGGCTGTGTACCTGTAGCTGCTAGCTGTTCAATGACACACCTTCAAATAGGGCAATAGAAAGACCAAGCTATGCTTCATGGAGATTCATCGCTTCTCTATCCCTAGAGAGACCCATCCATTACTGAGCCTCCCTGCTGATGCATGTCCAGCCAGAGTGAGAATGTATAAATATAATGAAATCAGTCGGGGGCCAATTTTCCCTACGAGAAAGTGAATTGCACTTCTCAGGCATGTGGGGCCAAAGGAGGTTGATTAAACTTAAACCTTTCCACAATGAGGACAGCATAGGGAGATACCACTCACATGTGTGTGGGAAGGGGAATTCGCACTGACACAGCTGAGAGCATCTGCTTTTCTGTTCACTTTATCCAGATGTCTATCTAGTTTCAGAACTGAAGATTTAAACAGCTTGGAGACACTGGCTAGACCTATGCCCCTTAGTTAGCATGTGTTGTAATTCTTTTGAAGTTACCAGAAAGGGACATGAAATGTGAAATCAGATCAAATGGTAACAGGTTAGCTTACTCTGCGTTTTCACATGTTGCTGGGTGTTGACAGAGATCAATAAATTTGATTTTTTTTTAAAAAAAGATGATATCTTTGAGTAGTAAATGCTGCCATGTGTTAAAGCTGATGTGATTTGATAACTAGGAAATTTATTTTTATTTTGTGTCTCTGTGTGTCTGTTTGTGGGAATGTGCACATGGTTGCAATGCCCAGGGAAGCCAGAAGAAGGTAGCAGATTTTCTAATGATGTAGTTACATGTGGGTGTGAGCTGTTTGATTTAGGTTCTGGGAATCAAACTCTCATCCTTCTGTAAGAGAACTAAATGTTTCTTAACTTCCAAGCCATCTCTCTAACACTTATTTTCTTACAATTTACAAAATATTTATACTAATCATTTATTTCCTTTATTTCAGTATTTTGAGACTAATTTTTTTGTCTTAATTTAAAATGCCATCTTGGACACGATATTTCTACTTCTCTGTGAATTCCTATCCCTTAGAACTTTCCCCTTACAAAGAAAACTAGATGACTATGTTCCCTAAATATATTTCTATTGATAGAATATAATACATGATACATGATAAATAGATGATTGATAGATTGACTAACCAATTTAAGTAAATCATAAATTTGCTAAGATTTGTTTTAAGGAATTGGCTTATAAGACTGGAAGTATGGCATATCCACAGCCTATAGGGTAGTCTGGCAAGCTAGAGACCCTGAAAACTGGGTTCTAAGTCGATTTGTGGGTAGCATTATTTCTTGGTAAGGGAAGGTGAGTCTTGACCTCACTGTATTATATAAGATCTGCCCACATAATGAAATATGGCCAGCTTGATTCAAAATTTCCCTTTTAACATATCAGTCTCTTTTAAGAGACTCACATTTTTCTAGAATAGTATTTGATGATATATATGGCCACTGTGTCCAGCCAAGCTGTACTGTGGTGGATTTGTTTTAGCCATGTGAGTTGTCTTTGAGAGCATGAATTCAAATCACTAGGAAGGAAGACGTGTATCTTATTCACTGTTCTATTACTGTGAAGAAACACGATAACCAAGGAAATTCTTGTAAAAGAAAGCATTTAATTAGGGATTTGCTTACAGTTTTGAAGGTCAAGTTCATTGTCATCAAGGCAGGGAGCATGGTAGCACTCATGGCACTGGAACAATAGTTGAGAGCTACATCCTGATTGACAGGGCAAGAAACAAAGTTATTCTGGGCCTGGTGTGAACTTTCTGAAGCTTCCAAGTCTGCCACCAGTGACAAACTTCCTCCAACAAGGCCACACTTCCTAATCCTTCTCAAACAGAGTCACTTTCTGGTGGCTAAGCACTCAAATGTAAGAGCTATCTGGGTCACTCTTATTCAAGCCACCACACCATGACTTTACGTTCCTCCAACCCTCCATGAGCTCTGCCCCAGCAGGAAGAAGAAAACCATGTAATAAATAGCCAGTGTTTTCTAGTTAGCTTTCGTCAGGCTGCAATAAAATACTCTGACCAAAAGTAAGTTGGGGAGGGAAAAATTTATTTGGCTTAAATTTCTGGGTGATAATCTATCATTGAGGGAAGACAGGACAGGAACTCAAGGTAGGAGTAGGAGGTAGAATCAATAGAGGATTGTTGCTTGCTGGCTCATTCTCTGGCTTGCCTTTTGACTCACACTCAATTAAGTCCATCTGCTTAGGAATGCATCCCATCCACATCAATCATTAATTGAAGCAGCCCCTCACAAACATGTTCATAGTCCAGTCTAATTTAGTAATGCCCTCAATTGTTACTCTGTCAGGCACTATAGGCTATGACAGGTAGATAACTCTATGACTTCCATGAATATGAAGGTCTAAAGAATGAATTGATAAATGCTTGATATGATTCAGTAGTTTAAAACAAATGAATGGAAAGCCTTCCTTGCATTCACACCTAACATTTCAAAGCTGAAAGTGCAAGCGGAGGAGTGGACATACAGCTCATAGAGATAGTCTGGTAATATTCATGCACTTCTTTCTTAGTCTCTACTAGTATACTGGAACTCCAACCCAAAGCCTAGAGCATGCAAGGCAAGTTCTCTACCATGGAGCTCCATCTTTAGTCTTTCTTTCTTTTTTTTTTTTTTTTTTTTTACTTTGGAAAAAAGGGTCTCACTGAATTGTTCAGGCTGATGTTGAACTCAGTCAGCTCTTGAATTTAACATTCACCTGACTCAGCTTCCTAGGTGTCTGTGAGAGCAGGTCTGTGGCACAAGGCTCAGCTTCATACAAACATTTCAAGCTTACAAAGGTTAATGTTTATGGCTATAGTATGTATGTAAAAGATGCCTCACCAGAGAGCAGATGCCTGTAGGCAAGAGGAGGGGATGAATGAACAGTATAAAAGGGACTCGAAGCTCAAATCATAACATTTTTCCTGTTTTCAAAGGTCCTCATATAACCAGAACAAATACTAAAGTTTAACAAAGCAAAATTGAATGCATTGCTATGAATATTTAACATATTTAATAGCTTATTCTATTAGGTGGTGTGTGCAAGGGTGTTCATTTTATTATGTTATATATTTTAATATGCTTGAAATATTTGGTAATACAATCACTAGATAATCTATTTCCTTTTCTCTCAAGTACTGGTGAACATACATGTTCTTCACTTTCTCTCTCATGCGGTTGCACTAGACATCAAGGCTCTGGATACACAGAAAGAGTTATTACAGTGTCTATTGGAGAAGCAGGGTAGGAAGGAGGTGGAGCTGTGCATCAGAAAGATCCCATTAGGGGGTTCTGTGTATTCATCTATTACTGATGATGATCCAATCCATTTAGTGCTCAGCAGTCAATCTTGAGCATCCCACCAGAGATATTCTATGTAAATGTTTGGAGGAAAGATCAAGGAATGCATAAACACTTAGTTAGAGACTCTTCCTTCTCAACTCTCCTAAAGACCAAATAAAAAGGGCCACTGAATAAAGAAGAAAACCATCTTTAAAAATTGCCCCAACATAAATAGTATTTTGGTTGTCTTCCTGATACACCAACTGAGCCAGAACACACAGGGTATTATTCTAATTCTGTTATCACAACCCAATATATGTGGCATGATGGAAGATACACACCATTGCATTTGTGTGGTGTATTTCATGTTTCTCTCTCTCCTCTCATGTGGACTCACCAGGGGCCTTTTTGAGACAGGGTTTCTCTTCTTTGTAACAGATTTGCCTGTCCTGAAGCTCACTTTTGTAGAGCAGGCTGGCCTCAGACTCACAGAGATCTATCCACCTGCCTCTGCCTCCCCAGTTCTAAGTGCTGGGATTAAGGGTGTATGCCTCCACCACCCAGCTTCATGTTACTATTTTGATAATGCTGATTATTATCTTGAATTGACTTCTAATGAAATAGATTTGAGGAGAAAACACTTAAAATGGGTTTTATTTGGAGGATGAACATACAAATTTTGATTGTGTCATGAAACAAACATGGTTGCATGTCTCCTTGATGGTAACAGAAGGGCTTGCTTCACATGAAAATGAGTCACACTGAAGTAGAATTCTAGTGAGAAGTGAAATTTGTACTGGGTGTACAGCAGTGTGAAAGAGAAATGTCCCTCATAGGCCCATAGATTTGAATATTTGATCTCAATGGTCTCATTCTTCAAGAAGTATGTCCCAAGGGGGGGGGCAGATTTTGAGGAATTTAAAGCTGCAAGCAACTTCTAGTTCACTTTCTACTTCGAGCTTGCAGTGAAAGATGTGATCTCTCAGCTTTTCTGCTCTGGCTGCCATGCCTCCCTCCTGACATGCCTCCTTGCATGGACTGTAAGTCTTACTTTTATACATAGTGATAGAAAAGCTGACTGTCACACATAGCCATCATTCCATCACACTCTAAGGATTTGGTAGCAGGTTTGGTTTGGTGGATTGGATGATGGGGGGCTCAGAACCTGTCACATGTTACCCATAGTTCCAGTCTCAGCAAACAGAAGCCTAAGGCCAGCGTGAAATGATGGCAGGAGATATCCAGAGGGAGCAAGCAAAGAAAAGACCTACATCAAGGACTCATGTCTGAAGATGGATGTGTAAAAGTGTCAAGCAGGCAATTGGGAGAAGAGCCACTGGTGACAGAGGCCATGGGCCAAGCTTCTAGGGAGTTTCACCACCAAAGGGAGCTGGAAAACGAGGCTGAGGCTCCCAGGGAAAATTACTTTTTGTTTTGTTTTGCTTCAATTGAGATCAACATTTGCAGGGTATGTGCAAGCCCAGAATGAGCATGGTGACTAATGAGAATGGCAGCCAGGGTGACATGAGGCAGGGAGGCCTCAGTAAGACATTTGAGGCAATTGAGTTTTGATTAGAGCAGCAGGGGCCTGTGAAGAGGTTTAAGCAGAGCAGTTTGTCAAGAGAAAAAAATCATATTTTGAAAAAGAACCTCACTGCCTGCAAAAATAATGGATTGGAAAAGAGACCAAATAGTTGCAAGTGAAATATTTAACATGTGCCTAGAAATCACGTGATAGGCATTTATTTCTGAGTTAGTTCATGAGCCTGAGGATGCATGCCCCTCTGAGACCCTGTATAGAAGTCAAGGTTTGGGAGCCTCCAACTACACCAATGTGTTACCCCAAGTCACCACATGTTGGGACATTAGAGACAGAGTCAGGGCCAAGATCCAGGCTATTAGGGCCAGATCCAGGCCCTCTGATCCCATGTGCTCTCCGGTCTTATGTTCATGTGCTTGTTAGACTCTTAGACACTGACTACTTCCAACTCAAGGAAGCAGAATTTGAGGTTTTAAGGAGCAATAGCTTACAAATGGGAGTCCTTGTTGAATGCATTGGAGGGGGATGTGCCATTTAAAGTCCAGCTCCCAGAAATCCTTTTGTGAAGTCAAAAGATCCTTTTGTAAAGCCAGCAATTCAGTGTCCCATTTAACTGAGGAGAACACTATTCTTCACACATTGAGTAAATCTGTAAAACTGAAAGATGCCCAGCAATGTTCTTATTATTCAGTGAAAGAAGATGCTGGTAGTGGTCTGGAAAAAATGGGAGCAAGAGGAGTGGATGGAGGGTATTACCCAGCCTTTGGGATGGGCTAGATGCTGTAGTATAAAAATTTCCAGTCTGTTAGTTAAAAAGGAGTGTTTGCCTTCGTTTTGTTAAGTCTGCCCAAAAACCAGAATATTAGTTTCCCCATTATTTACTTCTTCCATCTAAGAATACTCTACCTTATCCTAATCCTACCAGAGAGTTCTAAGGGTACTGTAAATTATAAGGTTTCACTTATATACACTTCTCTATACTGGGTACAATTATTGTCCAGATCAATCAGTCTAGCCTTTTACATCAGTGCCTCCCTCTCTGGACTGTGAGCTGTAGAATAAAGATTCTCTGGGTGTGGTTATGCAAATAACTAGTCATATTACAAGCACAGTCCAGGGCAAAGTGAAGTGATGTGTTCATGCTTGCTTGGGTTTGGATTTCATCAGTCATATAGATCAGAACCTACTGCCTTAGAACTGGTGCTGTCCATACTCAACTATGTCTTTCCAACCAATTTAATTAGGACAATCTTCCACAGACAGGCCAACCCCTTCCAGACAGTCCCTCTTTAGAGAAAATTCCTGGATGATTCTGAAAGTTACAATTAAAACTAAACACAACAGCTACCCATATCCGAATCACAAGATCATTCCCTTTATATTCCCTAGATTAATAAAACATTATTTTTTTCTCTATACCTCAGATCCCACCTCTAAAAAGGTGAATATCACCTACCATTCCCCAATGTAGCAAGAACTACAATGAATCTTGAGTCAGTTAGACATTGTAGTAATAACAAATGACGACACTAAAATGTGCCATTTATCAGGGTCTGTGATTCTGTGGAAGACAACCGAGACTGAATTCTGATGCAGCAAAGGAGCTCTTATAGTCCCGCTCAATACCTACCTTGCGCTCTGCTATCAATTTCTGAATAGCCATTCTCATCTACATATGTCATACCTCAAAACCATTCACATCTTTTTCCCCAACTACCCATTGAAAATATTGCTGGTCTTCTCTTAAGCTTTTAAAGTAGATTGTTTAAAAGGCCCCATTGATTTCACATTTCTTTTGGACTTATTATTGAAACCCATATATACTTTGTTTCCTTAAAATTAAAGTTTACATCAAAAATACTCCACAATATACGAAGCATATTATAGGCAAAGAAAGCATTACAAAAGCAAAGTACCTGTAATCCCTCCTGTTGGAAGCACTATTTCATATTCTCAGCAAGCCCTGAAAATTCAGCTTTAATAATCTAGTTTTATAAACCCTATCTTTGTTAGTAGAGTTCTTCTTCACTGGCTCCCATCTTGTAACTATTTGTATTTCTTCTTGGTTGGTTCACCCTTTAATTACTTTATGTTTAAGGAGGTAAAAACATTAGGGATCATCAATTTCTTCTTACAGAGACCACAATATTTATCATTTTCAGGAATAAATACATTGTAGATTTTCATGCTTATTAATTTTTTGATTATGAACACTTTATCAGAGTTTTACCAAGGTGTTACAGTGACCACAGCTTCAAATTCATTACTTAAATAAATTCCATCAAGACTATTAGCTACCAATTTGAGTTATTTCCATTATTATATCAGTAAAGATATTACCAGTGATGGAGGTTTGTTCTGTTTCTAAATCCAGCTAGAGGGGAATTAGCATAAGCTTTTCCTTCTGTTACTGTGAAGACAAAGAACATGAAAGGATGAGGGTTTTATTTTTGTGGGATAGTAAAGGGATGTTTGGGACATTTTGTGATAGCCACATTGAGGACAGATATCAACCATCCCATTTTCAATACAGAATACATATTATTTGTCTCAGCTCGTTACTCAGCTTGCAGATGAAAGAAGCTAAATAGTTCTGGTTGTGTTTAGAAGACTTAGTACTAACATAAATCACATGAACAGAAACACATTTTTGTGACACCCTTTGGTTTGAATATCAAAGTTAGGAACTGAATACCAATTCTTAACATTGGTCTATGAAATTATTCCTCAATTGCTAAATGTAAGAAAGACTCTCAAATTTAGTTCTTAAATAATAATAATAATAACTTTTTAATAATAATAATAATAATATTACAAAAACCCAATTTATTTTTTGCTTTGATGTCTGGGTCACATGTACAGAGAAGCATGACTGTGTCATTCGGCTTAAGATATCTTGTTAGAAAAATGTTGTTTGACAGTGGGGTTACATTCAGGTCAATTTGAGTCACTGCAAATGTGACTGTTGTATTGACTTTGAAAGACTCTAAAGCGACTTTTCTATAGCTTGTTTTCTCTGTTTCATTTCTATGCTTGGCCAACAGAGTGACAATACCTGAGGCCAAGGAGGCAGAACCACTGCCAACATGAGTTCTCCATTAGTGTTAATGGCTAAAGCCGAGAGTTAGATACAGGGAAAAATCATGGGAAACCATACAGATGAAGGAGCAAAACCACAGCCGCTTCCACCTAGCACAACTTCCAAGCCAAACAGAGACTGAGCTCCTGTCTCCTCTGGTCTTAAAACCCCTCTCTCTGCCCAGCCATGCGAATTCCTTTGTATCTGGGGTAGACCTCCAGAGATCTATGGTTAACTAGGCTCTACCCTTTGAGTCTTCAGAAGCTTATTGTTAGAGTATAAACAAAGATCTCACTATAGGGCACAGTGTTTTTATTGTCTTACTTTGCATCCTTGTTTTTACCTGATCCATTTCTGGTTCACCGTGAAGGCACAACAGTTTTGAAAGCCCAAACATCAGGAATCATCTAGAGTTGTGCCCAAGACTTCCTTCCCTCATACTATTACTGAGTGACTGTTAAATACTAAGTAGTGAAGCCAGCTGTATCCAATCATCTGGAAGTGGGCTCACTCTGATATATCTATTTGATATTGTACAGACTCATGTATAATCAGAAAGTTATTTTTTTACATCTTCACACTCTGAAACTTACACTTGAGACTTATTTAGTGCTGTCACTAATTGTCTCCTGTCCTTTCTAGAAAAATACAGATACTTTGTTCTGAAGTTTTTCTCATATCATGTCTTTACCATGAATGTGCAAAGTCAAATGATCCTTTTACAATCTTATCATATTGTGAATATCACTCACTTCGAGTTCTAAAATATCCTGAGTTCATCGGTCATGGAATCAAACTCAGGTTGCCAAGCTTCGTGGCAGGTGACTTTACCCACTGAGACATCTTGTCAAGCCTGATTTTCAGATTGTCTAACTAGGAATGCTCAATCAGCAAAGTCTATGGAAATATTCCTGAATGCATATGATCAAAAAATTGTCCCACACATTTCAGATAGGGTTCCCCTTC